>NW_026947248.1:0-300000 GCF_030014385.1 Trichomycterus rosablanca
ACACACTGCTAATTGCCTGTGTGTGTGTCCACATACTCTTGTGAATCTCGTTCTGATACCAGGGGTTTTAAACACTCGCCCGTGTTCCTGAAAGACTATCATTGCAATATTTTCTGCTTTGTCAATTGTTTTGCTACTTTCTTTCTTTGTTGGTTTTTGTTCTTGTGTGTGTTTTTGTGTGTGTTTTTGTGTTTTCGTGTGTGTGTCTGTTTGACAACCCTACAACCCCAATCACCCTGCTGGTTAGGGTTAGTCACTACACATGACCCTAAACACTCTCCAGAAGGCCCCCTGCTGGTTAGGGTTAGTCACTACACATGACCCTAAACACTCTCCAGAAGGCCCCCTGCTGGTTAGGGTTAGTCACTACACATGACCCTAAACACTCTCCAGAAGGCCCCCTGCTGGTTAGGGTTAGTCACTGCATCTGACCACACATGAAAACCCAAATTATAATGTACATTTTCAGCTTTAGTGCACAGATTGTAACCCTTGTAATAAGCAATCATTGCTACATCTATCTCTAGCAAAAGCTGTGACATCAATCCAAATTAGGCCTATTTTCTTTTTTTCAGGTCATTACAAAACTAACCCTAACTCCAGACTGACCTATATGCTGGTCCCACTTACTGATCTCAACCCTAATCCTAAACACTAACCCTAAACCCTAACCATTTATAACCCTAACCCTAAACCTAATCCTAACCCTAATAATAACCCTAAACCTAATCCTAACCATAATCCTAACCATTTATAACCCTAATCCTAACCCCAAACCTAATCCTAACCCTAAACCTATACCCTAAACCTGATTTCTCTAGTTGCAGGCACCTAAAAGTCATTACAAAACAAACTCCGAGCTAAAAACCCAGACTAGGTTTAGTACAAATACAAGCCAAGACTTAAAAACTACAAGAAATAGAACTAGGATGACTGAGGAACTTTCAAACTAACCCTAGACTGGGAGCTGACAGGCCTCAGTTGACCCTAGACTAGCATTAAGTGTCTGTTTGACAGTGTGGCTCATATTTTTCTCCTAGGCCGTTAACCTCCGACCATATGGTCGCCACAACTCAGCTTGGGAGAGAAATGAGACTGTCTTCATTCCTTATCCCATGCTGCCATCTTGTGGTAAGTTTTAATCATTACGTCCTCTTTGTGTTTTCAAGGGCACCTATCTCTCACCACCATTTTGGGTCTTTTAAAGTCCAGGGCAAAGCCAAACATCTACCTTTCTTTGTACCCCACACAGCTTTCAGCCCATACTCACGTTTTCTTGGCTCCTGTCTTGAAGGACGCGTCAGAAGGATGTCAACCCACCGCTTCACATCTTCATTCCATGCACTCAGGTGATCTGTCTGTGCACTTTCATTCTTCTTTTCCCTTTGTTTTTCCCTTTTGCTCACTTTTTTAACATTCCACACACTGCTAATTGCCTGTGTGTGTGTCCACATACTCTTGTGAATCTCGTTCTGATACCAGGGGTTTTAAACACTCGCCCGTGTTCCTGAAAGACTATCATTGCAATATTTTCTGCTTTGTCAATTGTTTTGCTACTTTCTTTCTTTGTTGGTTTTTGTTCTTGTGTGTGTTTTTGTGTGTGTTTTTGTGTTTTCGTGTGTGTGTCTGTTTGACAACCCTACAACCCCAATCACCCTGCTGGTTAGGGTTAGTCACTACACATGACCCTAAACACTCTCCAGAAGGCCCCCTGCTGGTTAGGGTTAGTCACTACACATGACCCTAAACACTCTCCAGAAGGCCCCCTGCTGGTTAGGGTTAGTCACTACACATGACCCTAAACACTCTCCAGAAGGCCCCCTGCTGGTTAGGGTTAGTCACTGCATCTGACCACACATGAAAACCCAAATTATAATGTACATTTTCAGCTTTAGTGCACAGATTGTAACCCTTGTAATAAGCAATCATTGCTACATCTATCTCTAGCAAAAGCTGTGACATCAATCCAAATTAGGCCTATTTTCTTTTTTTCAGGTCATTACAAAACTAACCCTAACTCCAGACTGACCTATATGCTGGTCCCACTTACTGATCTCAACCCTAATCCTAAACACTAACCCTAAACCCTAACCATTTATAACCCTAACCCTAAACCTAATCCTAACCCTAATAATAACCCTAAACCTAATCCTAACCATAATCCTAACCATTTATAACCCTAATCCTAACCCCAAACCTAATCCTAACCCTAAACCTATACCCTAAACCTGATTTCTCTAGTTGCAGGCACCTAAAAGTCATTACAAAACAAACTCCGAGCTAAAAACCCAGACTAGGTTTAGTACAAATACAAGCCAAGACTTAAAAACTACAAGAAATAGAACTAGGATGACTGAGGAACTTTCAAACTAACCCTAGACTGGGAGCTGACAGGCCTCAGTTGACCCTAGACTAGCATTAAGTGTCTGTTTGACAGTGTGGCTCATATTTTTCTCCTAGGCCGTTAACCTCCGACCATATGGTCGCCACAACTCAGCTTGGGAGAGAAATGAGACTGTCTTCATTCCTTATCCCATGCTGCCATCTTGTGGTAAGTTTTAATCATTACGTCCTCTTTGTGTTTTCAAGGGCACCTATCTCTCACCACCATTTTGGGTCTTTTAAAGTCCAGGGCAAAGCCAAACATCTACCTTTCTTTGTACCCCACACAGCTTTCAGCCCATACTCACGTTTTCTTGGCTCCTGTCTTGAAGGACGCGTCAGAAGGATGTCAACCCACCGCTTCACATCTTCATTCCATGCACTCAGGTGATCTGTCTGTGCACTTTCATTCTTCTTTTCCCTTTGTTTTTCCCTTTTGCTCACTTTTTTAACATTCCACACACTGCTAATTGCCTGTGTGTGTGTCCACATACTCTTGTGAATCTCGTTCTGATACCAGGGGTTTTAAACACTCGCCCGTGTTCCTGAAAGACTATCATTGCAATATTTTCTGCTTTGTCAATTGTTTTGCTACTTTCTTTCTTTGTTGGTTTTTGTTCTTGTGTGTGTTTTTGTGTGTGTTTTTGTGTTTTCGTGTGTGTGTCTGTTTGACAACCCTACAACCCCAATCACCCTGCTGGTTAGGGTTAGTCACTACACATGACCCTAAACACTCTCCAGAAGGCCCCCTGCTGGTTAGGGTTAGTCACTACACATGACCCTAAACACTCTCCAGAAGGCCCCCTGCTGGTTAGGGTTAGTCACTACACATGACCCTAAACACTCTCCAGAAGGCCCCCTGCTGGTTAGGGTTAGTCACTGCATCTGACCACACATGAAAACCCAAATTATAATGTACATTTTCAGCTTTAGTGCACAGATTGTAACCCTTGTAATAAGCAATCATTGCTACATCTATCTCTAGCAAAAGCTGTGACATCAATCCAAATTAGGCCTATTTTCTTTTTTTTCAGGTCATTACAAAACTAACCCTAACTCCAGACTGACCTATATGCTGGTCCCACTTACTGATCTCAACCCTAATCCTAAACACTAACCCTAAACCCTAACCATTTATAACCCTAACCCTAAACCTAATCCTAACCCTAATCCTAACCCTAAACCTAATCCTAACCCTAATCCTAACCATTTATAACCCTAATCCTAACCCCAAACCTAATCCTAACCCTAAACCTAACCCTAAACCTGATTTCTCTAGTTGCAGGCACCTAAAAGTCATTACAAAACAAACTCCGAGCTAAAAACCCAGACTAGGTCTAGTACAAATGCAAGCCAAGACTTAAAAACTACAAGAAATAGAACTAGGATGACTGAGGAACTTTCAAACTAACCCTAGACTGGGAGCTGACAGGCCTCAGTTGACCCTAGACTAGCATTAAGTGTCTGTTTGACAGTGTGGCTCATATTTTTCTCCTAGGCCGTTAACCTCCGACCATATGGTCGCCACAACTCAGCTTGGGAGAGAAATGAGACTGTCTTCATTCCTTATCCCATGCTGCCATCTTGTGGTAAGTTTTAATCATTACGTCCTCTTTGTGTTTTCAAGGGCACCTATCTCTCACCACCATTTTGGGTCTTTTAAAGTCCAGGGCAAAGCCAAACATCTACCTTTCTTTGTACCCCACACAGCTTTCAGCCCATACTCACGTTTTCTTGGCTCCTGTCTTGAAGGACGCGTCAGAAGGATGTCAACCCACCGCTTCACATCTTCATTCCATGCACTCAGGTGATCTGTCTGTGCACTTTCATTCTTCTTTTCCCTTTGTTTTTCCCTTTTGCTCACTTTTTTAACATTCCACACACTGCTAATTGCCTGTGTGTGTGTCCACATACTCTTGTGAATCTCGTTCTGATACCAGGGGTTTTAAACACTCGCCCGTGTTCCTGAAAGACTATCATTGCAATATTTTCTGCTTTGTCAATTGTTTTGCTACTTACTTTCTTTCTTTGTTGGTTTTTGTTCTTGTGTGTGTTTTTGTGTGTGTTTTTGTGTTTTCGTGTGTGTGTCTGTTTGACAACCCTACAACCCCAATCACCCTGCTGGTTAGGGTTAGTCACTACACATGACCCTAAACACTCTCCAGAAGGCCCCCTGCTGGTTAGGGTTAGTCACTACACATGACCCTAAACACTCTCCAGAAGGCCCCCTGCTGGTTAGGGTTAGTCACTACACATGACCCTAAACACTCTCCAGAAGGCCCCCTGCTGGTTAGGGTTAGTCACTGCATCTGACCACACATGAAAACCCAAATTATAATGTACATTTTCAGCTTTAGTGCACAGATTGTAACCCTTGTAATAAGCAATCATTGCTACATCTATCTCTAGCAAAAGCTGTGACATCAATCCAAATTAGGCCTATTTTCTTTTTTTCAGGTCATTACAAAACTAACCCTAACTCCAGACTGACCTATATGCTGGTCCCACTTACTGATCTCAACCCTAATCCTAAACACTAACCCTAAACCCTAACCATTTATAACCCTAACCCTAAACCTAATCCTAACCCTAATAATAACCCTAAACCTAATCCTAACCATAATCCTAACCATTTATAACCCTAATCCTAACCCCAAACCTAATCCTAACCCTAAACCTATACCCTAAACCTGATTTCTCTAGTTGCAGGCACCTAAAAGTCATTACAAAACAAACTCCGAGCTAAAAACCCAGACTAGGTTTAGTACAAATACAAGCCAAGACTTAAAAACTACAAGAAATAGAACTAGGATGACTGAGGAACTTTCAAACTAACCCTAGACTGGGAGCTGACAGGCCTCAGTTGACCCTAGACTAGCATTAAGTGTCTGTTTGACAGTGTGGCTCATATTTTTCTCCTAGGCCGTTAACCTCCGACCATATGGTCGCCACAACTCAGCTTGGGAGAGAAATGAGACTGTCTTCATTCCTTATCCCATGCTGCCATCTTGTGGTAAGTTTTAATCATTACGTCCTCTTTGTGTTTTCAAGGGCACCTATCTCTCACCACCATTTTGGGTCTTTTAAAGTCCAGGGCAAAGCCAAACATCTACCTTTCTTTGTACCCCACACAGCTTTCAGCCCATACTCACGTTTTCTTGGCTCCTGTCTTGAAGGACGCGTCAGAAGGATGTCAACCCACCGCTTCACATCTTCATTCCATGCACTCAGGTGATCTGTCTGTGCACTTTCATTCTTCTTTTCCCTTTGTTTTTCCCTTTTGCTCACTTTTTTAACATTCCACACACTGCTAATTGCCTGTGTGTGTGTCCACATACTCTTGTGAATCTCGTTCTGATACCAGGGGTTTTAAACACTCGCCCGTGTTCCTGAAAGACTATCATTGCAATATTTTCTGCTTTGTCAATTGTTTTGCTACTTTCTTTCTTTGTTGGTTTTTGTTCTTGTGTGTGTTTTTGTGTGTGTTTTTGTGTTTTCGTGTGTGTGTCTGTTTGACAACCCTACAACCCCAATCACCCTGCTGGTTAGGGTTAGTCACTACACATGACCCTAAACACTCTCCAGAAGGCCCCCTGCTGGTTAGGGTTAGTCACTACACATGACCCTAAACACTCTCCAGAAGGCCCCCTGCTGGTTAGGGTTAGTCACTACACATGACCCTAAACACTCTCCAGAAGGCCCCCTGCTGGTTAGGGTTAGTCACTGCATCTGACCACACATGAAAACCCAAATTATAATGTACATTTTCAGCTTTAGTGCACAGATTGTAACCCTTGTAATAAGCAATCATTGCTACATCTATCTCTAGCAAAAGCTGTGACATCAATCCAAATTAGGCCTATTTTCTTTTTTTCAGGTCATTACAAAACTAACCCTAACTCCAGACTGACCTATATGCTGGTCCCACTTACTGATCTCAACCCTAATCCTAAACACTAACCCTAAACCCTAACCATTTATAACCCTAACCCTAAACCTAATCCTAACCCTAATCCTAACCCTAAACCTAATCCTAACCCTAATCCTAACCATTTATAACCCTAATCCTAACCCCAAACCTAATCCTAACCCTAAACCTAACCCTAAACCTGATTTCTCTAGTTGCAGGCACCTAAAAGTCATTACAAAACAAACTCCGAGCTAAAAACCCAGACTAGGTCTAGTACAAATGCAAGCCAAGACTTAAAAACTACAAGAAATAGAACTAGGATGACTGAGGAACTTTCAAACTAACCCTAGACTGGGAGCTGACAGGCCTCAGTTGACCCTAGACTAGCATTAAGTGTCTGTTTGACAGTGTGGCTCATATTTTTCTCCTAGGCCGTTAACCTCCGACCATATGGTCGCCACAACTCAGCTTGGGAGAGAAATGAGACTGTCTTCATTCCTTATCCCATGCTGCCATCTTGTGGTAAGTTTTAATCATTACGTCCTCTTTGTGTTTTCAAGGGCACCTATCTCTCACCACCATTTTGGGTCTTTTAAAGTCCAGGGCAAAGCCAAACATCTACCTTTCTTTGTACCCCACACAGCTTTCAGCCCATACTCACGTTTTCTTGGCTCCTGTCTTGAAGGACGCGTCAGAAGGATGTCAACCCACCGCTTCACATCTTCATTCCATGCACTCAGGTGATCTGTCTGTGCACTTTCATTCTTCTTTTCCCTTTGTTTTTCCCTTTTGCTCACTTTTTTAACATTCCACACACTGCTAATTGCCTGTGTGTGTGTCCACATACTCTTGTGAATCTCGTTCTGATACCAGGGGTTTTAAACACTCGCCCGTGTTCCTGAAAGACTATCATTGCAATATTTTCTGCTTTGTCAATTGTTTTGCTACTTACTTTCTTTCTTTGTTGGTTTTTGTTCTTGTGTGTGTTTTTGTGTGTGTTTTTGTGTTTTCGTGTGTGTGTCGCAGAGGTTCCTGGTCTCGTGGATCTGTGGGTCGTGTGCTGCCCACCTTGGCCACGGACGGATCTTCTGCTCCAGGTCTGACTCAGATCATGTCCTGCTGAAATAAATAAATAAAAGGTAGGCAAATAGATAGACAGACACATGGATTGATGGATGCTTTACTGATCCCCAAGGACATGAAAGCCCCTGTAGCACAATACAACACACATCATTGACATTACAAACCAGCAAAAAGGGGCAAGACCAGACAGGTTTGAGTTTCAACCAATGGGAGTCCAGACATTTGCATACGGCCAATAGGAGAGCAAACATTTGCATACTGCTACCTCCAGCCAATAGGAGAGCAAAGATTAGCATACAGCTCATTTGAATGCCACTAATTTGCATGCCACTAGGCATTTCAACTCTATACCTAACCCTAACCCTAACCCTAACCCTAACCCTAAACCTAATCTTAACCATCACCTAATCCCTAATTACTCTAACCCCAACCTCAATAAACCTAATCTTAACCATCACCTAATCCCTAATTACTCTAACCCCAACCTCAATAAACCTAATCTTAACCATAACCTCATTCCTAATTATTCCAACCCCAACCTCAATAAGCCTAATCTTAACCATAACCTAATCCCTAATTACTCTAACCCCAACCTCAATAGACTCATCTCAACGATGACCTTACCCCAATTATTTACCATAACCCAACCCCTAATTACTCTAACCCTAAGCTTAATAAACCTAATTTCAACCCAATTCCCAATTATTCCAACCCCAACCACAATAAACTCCATTTCAACCATAACCCAACTCCCAATTATTCTAACCCTAATCCTAATAAACCTTCCAACTAGAACCTAACCTTCATTTACACTGTCCCCAATCACAATAAATGAAATTTCAATTATAGTTCAGTCCATAATTATATCAACTCTAACCTTAATAAACCTAATTACAACTTCAACCCAATTTCCAAGTACTTTAAATTCAATACACTGAAGCTCTACTACAACCTAATCTTTGATCATCCTAGCCCTGACCCCAAATAAACTGAATTTTAACCGCAATCTAATCACCCATCATCCTAACCCCAATTTAGATTAAAACTAGACTGACTACAACCCACCCTACCTACAATTAATTCAACTTCGACCTCAATAGATATATTTCTAACCCTGACCTACCTTAACCACCTTGACCATAAATTATACAATATAATTGATTGACCTAAAACATAATTTAAAATGGAAACCCCCAAAATAAATCGATATCCTATGTAATATTAATGAAATAAAAAAGGAATAAGGAAAAAAAGGTTATACCACAAGAGGGACACCTGAGGGCGCCACAGTCAACATGAAGTCCTCGAGGATGTTTGGGTATGGATATGGACGTTTGTGTAATATTTTTTGCCACAAGCAAACCAAGAATACACACCGTAGAGAAGTTTAAAGAGCCAAGCGCGCTGAGAACACGACGGTAAACACTTTACAACATGTGTACATAACTAAACATATACTAACACCTAACTACCAGTTTATTAACAATGAATTAATACATCGACTGATAGTGAGTGCATCATGAATTATTGATGAATTAATGATATGTATACATTAACAAATTAATGAGTGACATATGAATAGACTAGGGTTAAATTGGGCCTATTCGGTGCGTACTCTCTCTTAAGCTGGGAAGCCTCGACTTCCCGGCTTGACGGAATCCTAAGGCACCGCTCATTTTTTATCCTCTGCTGCCATCTTTTGGAATAGTCATGCCACATCACTTAGTATGATTTCAGGTTTTTCAACAGCTCGTATTCCAAAAAATACCAAACCTTGGCTACCTGATAAGTCAGAAGAATGTCAACCGAACTGTTCACATCTTGTTCAATCGATTCAGGTACTTTACTGTTCTGTTCCTTTATTTTTTATTGTTATTTTTTAACATTACACACACTGCCAATTGCCTGTGTGTGTGTGTGTGTGTGTGTGTGTGTGTGTGTGTCTGTGTCTGTGTCTGTGTGTGTGTGTGTGTGTGTGTGTGTGTCCACGTACTCGGCCCATGAATCTCATTCTGATACCAGGGGTTACCATTCGTGTTCTTGAACGATTATTGCATTTTTGTGCTTATCATATGTTTTGTTTTGTTTTTTTTGTGTGTGTGTTGTGTGTCATAGGCAGTGTTGTGCGTGAACGAGTTCAAAAGAACGCGTTCATTGAACACGCTCATTTTTTCGTGAACGTTGAACTGAACGCAACACATTTTTAATAAAGAACTTGAACGTGAATTAGTTCACATTATGTGTCATGAACGGCAGACATCACTGTAAATGAACGTTGGAATTTGTTTTCCATTGAAAACTGAGTGACATCTGTTTTCTCTTTTGAAACGCAACGAGAGAAAGTTCCTCCCTCCTGTATTCTCGCTGGTGCCGCTTAAATCATGTATCACCAGACAGAAATGGTTTTGACATTGTGTGCGCAATGCATCGCAGTTTCCTTAAAAATAAAGTTTTTTGTGCCTTTGAGTTTTGCCTTCATTACCTTCATTCAAGAGTTTCATTTCATACGCACACATATGTATATATAATATCATATATATCAAATAATATATACATATTTCATATTATATATTCTTTTTTTAATTAAATGCTGGTAGATTTCATTGCACTAAGTATAGAACTGGTCTACCTTGTCTGTACTGCTGCAAGTTTCATCACCTGGTAAGAAACCCACAATTGCAGTGTCATGAGGAAATGTCTACAATGAGCAGTTTCAAAGAACGTATAGTGATTTCTAGCTTGTAGTGTGAAAAAAAGTATTTATTTGAATATCTCACGAAAAAAGTAAAATGAACTGAACTTTGAACTAGTTCAGAATTAAAATTGTGAACTTTGAACGTGAACTGTTCACTTTGAGCATGTATGAACTGAACTTGAACTAGTTCAGAAAAGCTGTGAACTGGCACAACACTGGTCATAGGTTCGTGGTCTCGTGGATGTGTGGGTCGTGTGCTGCCCACCTCGGCCACGGACGGATCTTCTGCTCCAAGTCTGACTCGGATCATGTCCTGCTGAAATAAATAAATAAAAGGTAGGCAAATAGTTAGACATACACATGGATTGATGGATGCTTTACTGATCCCCAAGGAAATAAAAGTCCCTGTGGTACAATACAACACACATCATTGACATTACAAACCAGCAAAAAGGACATGTTTGAGTTTCAACCAATGGGATTCCAAACATTTGCATACGGCCAATAGGAGAGCAGACATTTGCATACTGCTACCTCCAGCCAATAGGAGAGCAAAGATTAGCATACGTCTCATTTCAATGCCACTAATTTGAATGCCGCCTCTGGTTTTAACTCTTAACCTATGAGCAAAACCCTAACCACGCCCCCAATCCAAGGCCTAACCCCAAGCTAACCCCAGACTTACTGCAAGGTGGCACCTGCTGTTTAGGTTAGGAACTGCATCTAACCCCAAGCTAACCCCAGACTTACTGAAAGCTGGCACCTGCTGTTTAGGTTAGGAACTGCATCTAACCCCAAGCTAACCCCAGACTTACTGAAAGCTGGCACCTGCTGTTTAGGTTAGGAACTGCATCTAACCCCAAGCTAACCCCAGACTTACTGCAAGCTGGCACCTGCTGTTTAGGTTAGGAACTGCATCTAACCCCACATGAAATTAAGAAACCCAAATGAAAGGGCACATTTTCTCCATAATTGCACAGCTTGTAACCCTTGTAACCAATCATGGCTACATCTCTGTAGCAAGCTTTAGGAGCTGAGAAATCGATCCAAGTTTGAATTAGGGCCTGTTTATGTAGCTGCAGACAGTTCTCTTGTCCTTTATGTTCCACGTTTCCTTAATTTTAACCATAACCTAATCCCTAATTATTCTAACCCCAACCTCAATAAACCTAATCTTAACCATTACCTAATCCCTAATTACTCTAACCCCAACCTCAATAAACCTAATCTTAACCATTACCTAATCCCTAATTATTCTAACCCCAACCTCAATAAACCTAATCTTAACCATTACCTAATCCCTAATTACTCTAACCCCAACCTCAATAAACCTAATCTTAACCATTACCTAATCCCTAATTACTCTAACCCCAACCTCAATAAACCTAATCTTAACCATAACCTCATTCCTAATTATTCCAACCCCAACCTCAATAAGCCTAATCTTAACCATAACCTAATCCCTAATTACTCTAACCCCAACCTCAATAAACCTAATCTTAACCATTACCTAATCCCTAATTACTCTAACCCCAACCTCAATAAACCTAATCTTAACCATAACCTAATCTTAACCATCACCTAATCCCTAATTACTCTAACCCCAACCTCAATAAACCTAATCTTAACCATCACCTAATCCCTAATTACTCTAACCCCAACCTCAATAAACCTAATCTTAACCATAACCTCATTTCTAATTATTCCAACCCCAACCTCAATAAGCCTAATCTTAACCATAACCTAATCCCTAATTATTCTAACCCCAACCTCAATAGACTCATCTCAACGATGACCTTACCCCAATTATTTACCATAACCCAACCCCTAATTACTCTAACCCTAAGCTTAATAAACCTAATTTCAACCCAATTCCCAATTATTCCCGTATCTCGGACGCCTTTAGGACCAGGGTCACGGGGCTCCGATATGTCGCTCGTGCCTACGCGCGGTCCGTCGTACTCTGGTCCGGTGGGCCTACGACATCCGGTTCCCTCGCGGGACCTCCGCACGTCGTCTGGGGCCTGACGACTACTCGCGTACGCGTCGGGGCCCGTGTCTCGGCCGCCTTTCGGACCACGGTGACGGGGCTCCGATATGTCGCTCGTGGCCGGGCCCCCTCCGACGTGCTCGGTTTCGGTGCGCCTACGTCCTACGGTTCCGCCGCGGGACCCCGAAACGTGGTTTTTTGGGCCTACTCGCGTACGCGTCGGGGGCCCGTATCTCGGCCGTCTTTCCACGCGGGACCGCGGGGCTCCGATATGTCGCTGGTAGGTTGGACCTGCACGCCCTGTGCGATTTTGGAGGTCCTACGACGTTTCTTCGAATTTTCCCGATTATTTGACTGAGTGTAGACTAGGGTCAGATCGGCCGCATTCTCTTAATCCGGGAACCTTGCACCATATGGTCGCTGCTTCCCGGCTTAAGGATCTGACCTCTGCAGGGCATGTTCGGAACTGCATCGACATTAAGAAAAGGAAATAAGAAACCCGATGAAACGGCACATTTTCCAGTGTTAGTGCACAGCTTGAAGTTTGTTCTTCTGACCAATCGTTGCTACATCTATGCTGTAGCAGCCTCAAGAGCTGAGAAATCCCATTTTGAATGAATTAAAAGTCAATCGGCGTCTATCCCAGTGGGTTCGGACACCAGCTCTGAATATCCTTCATGAACATAATATCATTGTATGTTGTGTTTGTCTGGATTGAGCTTTTTACATGAAATTATTTACACACTTTATGAACAGATTTTGGAAAGCTCTTTCACTTTGCATTGGAAACACTACATTTCAAGCCGACCACTTCTCCCTGCTCACAGCTGGAAACGCACCGCTCGTTTTTAACCCTCTGCTGCCATCTACTGGACGTTTTCGGTTACAACGTCCTCATGTACTTTTAGAAGTCATACAGCACCAGTTTGTAGGACTTTCAAGGTAGAATGAACCACCTCGTACCCCCCCAACGACACCAGCTATCTTTTTTTGTACCCCCACTGCCTAATTACTTTTACTGGGCTCCAATCTTTAAGTCAGAAGAATGTCAACCGATTTTTGTACCTCATTACAAAACAAACCCCAAGCTAACCCCAGACTTACTGCAAGGTGGCACCTGCTGTTTAGGTTAGGAACTGCATCTAACCCCAAGCTAACCCCAGACTTACTGAAAGCTGGCACCTGCTGTTTAGGTTAGGAACTGCATCTAACCCCAAGCTAACCCCAGACTTACTGAAAGCTGGCACCTGCTGTTTAGGTTAGGAACTGCATCTAACCCCAAGCTAACCCCAGACTTACTGCAAGGTGGCACCTGCTGTTTAGGTTAGGAACTGCATCTAACCCCAAGCTAACCCCAGACTTACTGAAAGCTGGCACCTGCTGTTTAGGTTAGGAACTGCATCTAACCCCACATGAAATTAAGAAACCCAAATGAAAGGGCACATTTTCTGCATAATTGCACAGCTTGTAACCCTTGTAACCAATCATGGCTACATCTCTGTAGCAAGCTTTAGGAGCTGAGAAATCGATCCAAGTTTGAATTAGGGCCTGTTTATGTAGCTGCAGACAGTTCTCTTGTCCTTTATGTTCCACGTTTCCTTAATCTTAACCATCACCTAATCCCTAATTACTCTAACCCCAACCTCAATAAACCTAATCTTAACCATCACCTAATCCCTAATTACTCTAACCCCAACCTCAATAAACCTAATCTTAACCATAACCTCATTCCTAATTATTCCAACCCCAACCTCAATAAGCCTAATCTTAACCATAACCGAATCCCTAATTACTCTAACCCCAACCTCAATAGACTCATCTCAACGATGACCTTACCCCAATTATTTACCATGACCCAACCCCTAATTACTCTAACCCTAAGCTTAATAAACCTAATTTCAACCCAATTCCCAATTATTCCAACCCCAACCACAATAAACTCCATTTCAACCATAACCCAACTCCCAATTATTCTAACCCTAATCCTAATAAACCTTCCAACTAGAACCTAACCTTCATTTACACTGTCCCCAATCACAATAAATGAAATTTCAATTATAGTTCAGTCCATAATTATATCAACTCTAACCTTAATAAACCTAATTACAACTTCAACCCAATTTCCAAGTACTTTAAATTCAATACACTGAAGCTCTACTACAACCTAATCTTTGATCATCCTAGCCCTGACCCCAAATAAACTGAATTTTAACCGCAATCTAATCACCCATCATCCTAACCCCAATTTAGATTAAAACTAGACTGACTACAACCCACCCTACCTACAATTAATTCAACTTCGACCTCAATAGATATATTTCTAACCCTGACCTACCTTAACCACCTTGACCATAAATTATACAATATAATTGATTGACCTAAAACATAATTTAAAATGGAAACCCCCAAAATAAATCGATATCCTATGTAATATTAATGAAATAAAAAAGGAATAAGGAAAAAAAGGTTATACCACAAGAGGGACACCTGAGGGCGCCACAGTCAACATGAAGTCCTCGAGGATGTTTGGGTATGGATATGGACGTTTGTGTAATATTTTTTGCCACAAGCAAACCAAGAATACACACCGTAGAGAAGTTTAAAGAGCCAAGCGCGCTGAGAACACGACGGTAAACACTTTACAACATGTGTACATAACTAAACATATACTAACACCTAACTACCAGTTTATTAACAATGAATTAATACATCGACTGATAGTGAGTGCATCATGAATTATTGATGAATTAATGATATGTATACATTAACAAATTAATGAGTGACATATGAATAGACTAGGGTTAAATTGGGCCTATTCGGTGCGTACTCTCTCTTAAGCTGGGAAGCCTCGACTTCCCGGCTTGACGGAATCCTAAGGCACCGCTCATTTTTGATCCTCTGCTGCCATCTTTTGGAATAGTCATGCCACATCACTTAGTATGATTTCAGGTTTTTCAACAGCTCGTATTCCAAAAAATACCAAACCTTGGCTACCTGATAAGTCAGAAGAATGTCAACCGAACTGTTCACATCTTGTTCAATCGATTCAGGTACTTTACTGTTCTGTTCCTTTATTTTTTATTGTTATTTTTTAACATTACACACACTGCCAATTGCCTGTGTGTGTGTGTGTGTGTGTGTGTGTGTGTGTGTGTGTCTGTGTCTGTGTCTGTGTGTGTGTGTGTGTGTGTGTGTGTCCACGTACTCGGCCCATGAATCTCATTCTGATACCAGGGGTTACCATTCGTGTTCTTGAACGATTATTGCATTTTTGTGCTTATCATATGTTTTGTTTTGTTTTTTTTGTGTGTGTGTTGTGTGTCATAGGTTCGTGGTCTCGTGGATGTGTGGGTCGTGTGCTGCCCACCTCGGCCACGGACGGATCTTCTGCTCCAAGTCTGACTCGGATCATGTCCTGCTGAAATAAATAAATAAAAGGTAGGCAAATAGTTAGACATACACATGGATTGATGGATGCTTTACTGATCCCCAAGGAAATAAAAGTCCCTGTGGTACAATACAACACACATCATTGACATTACAAACCAGCAAAAAGGACATGTTTGAGTTTCAACCAATGGGATTCCAAACATTTGCATACGGCCAATAGGAGAGCAGACATTTGCATACTGCTACCTCCAGCCAATAGGAGAGCAAAGATTAGCATACGTCTCATTTCAATGCCACTAATTTGAATGCCGCCTCTGGTTTTAACTCTTAACCTATGAGCAAAACCCTAACCACGCCCCCAATCCAAGGCCTAACCCCAAGCTAACCCCAGACTTACTGAAAGCTGGCACCTGCTGTTTAGGTTAGGAACTGCATCTAACCCCAAGCTAACCCCAGACTTACTGAAAGCTGGCACCTGCTGTTTAGGTTAGGAACTGCATCTAACCCCAAGCTAACCCCAGACTTACTGAAAGCTGGCACCTGCTGTTTAGGTTAGGAACTGCATCTAACCCCAAGCTAACCCCAGACTTACTGAAAGCTGGCACCTGCTGTTTAGGTTAGGAACTGCATCTAACCCCAAGCTAACCCCAGACTTACTGAAAGCTGGCACCTGCTGTTTAGGTTAGGAACTGCATCTAACCCCACATGAAATTAAGAAACCCAAATGAAAGGGCACATTTTCTGCATAATTGCACAGCTTGTAACCCTTGTAACCAATCATGGCTACATCTCTGTAGCAAGCTTTAGGAGCTGAGAAATCGATCCAAGTTTGAATTAGGGCCTGTTTATGTAGCTGCAGACAGTTCTCTTGTCCTTTATGTTCCACGTTTCCTTAATCTTAACCATCACCTAATCCCTAATTACTCTAACCCCAACCTCAATAAACCTAATCTTAACCATCACCTAATCCCTAATTACTCTAACCCCAACCTCAATAAACCTAATCTTAACCATAACCTCATTCCTAATTATTCCAACCCCAACCTCAATAAGCCTAATCTTAACCATAACCTAATCCCTAATTACTCTAACCCCAACCTCAATAAACCTAATCTTAACCATCACCTAATCCCTAATTACTCTAACCCCAACCTCAATAAACCTAATCTTAACCATCACCTAATCCCTAATTACTCTAACCCCAACCTCAATAAACCTAATCTTAACCATAACCTCATTCCTAATTATTCCAACCCCAACCTCAATAAGCCTAATCTTAACCATAACCTAATCCCTAATTACTCTAACCCCAACCTCAATAGACTCATCTCAACGATGACCTTACCCCAATTATTTACCATAACCCAACCCCTAATTACTCTAACCCTAAGCTTAATAAACCTAATTTCAACCCAATTCCCAATTATTCCAACCCCAACCACAATAAACTCCATTTCAACCATAACCCAACTCCCAATTATTCTAACCCTAATCCTAATAAACCTTCCAACTAGAACCTAACCTTCATTTACACTGTCCCCAATCACAATAAATGAAATTTCAATTATAGTTCAGTCCATAATTATATCAACTCTAACCTTAATAAACCTAATTACAACTTCAACCCAATTTCCAAGTACTTTAAATTCAATACACTGAAGCTCTACTACAACCTAATCTTTGATCATCCTAGCCCTGACCCCAAATAAACTGAATTTTAACCGCAATCTAATCACCCATCATCCTAACCCCAATTTAGATTAAAACTAGACTGACTACAACCCACCCTACCTACAATTAATTCAACTTCGACCTCAATAGATATATTTCTAACCCTGACCTACCTTAACCACCTTGACCATAAATTATACAATATAATTGATTGACCTAAAACATAATTTAAAATGGAAACCCCCAAAATAAATCGATATCCTATGTAATATTAATGAAATAAAAAAGGAATAAGGAAAAAAAGGTTATACCACAAGAGGGACACCTGAGGGCGCCACAGTCAACATGAAGTCCTCGAGGATGTTTGGGTATGGATATGGACGTTTGTGTAATATTTTTTGCCACAAGCAAACCAAGAATACACACCGTAGAGAAGTTTAAAGAGCCAAGCGCGCTGAGAACACGACGGTAAACACTTTACAACATGTGTACATAACTAAACATATACTAACACCTAACTACCAGTTTATTAACAATGAATTAATACATCGACTGATAGTGAGTGCATCATGAATTATTGATGAATTAATGATATGTATACATTAACAAATTAATGAGTGACATATGAATAGACTAGGGTTAAATTGGGCCTATTCGGTGCGTACTCTCTCTTAAGCTGGGAAGCCTCGACTTCCCGGCTTGACGGAATCCTAAGGCACCGCTCATTTTTGATCCTCTGCTGCCATCTTTTGGAATAGTCATGCCACATCACTTAGTATGATTTCAGGTTTTTCAACAGCTCGTATTCCAAAAAATACCAAACCTTGGCTACCTGATAAGTCAGAAGAATGTCAACCGAACTGTTCACATCTTGTTCAATCGATTCAGGTACTTTACTGTTCTGTTCCTTTATTTTTTATTGTTATTTTTTAACATTACACACACTGCCAATTGCCTGTGTGTGTGTGTGTGTGTGTGTGTGTGTGTGTGTGTGTGTGTCTGTGTCTGTGTCTGTGTGTGTGTGTGTGTGTGTGTGTGTCCACGTACTCGGCCCATGAATCTCATTCTGATACCAGGGGTTACCATTCGTGTTCTTGAACGATTATTGCATTTTTGTGCTTATCATATGTTTTGTTTTGTTTTTTTTGTGTGTGTGTTGTGTGTCATAGGTTCGTGGTCTCGTGGATGTGTGGGTCGTGTGCTGCCCACCTCGGCCACGGACGGATCTTCTGCTCCAAGTCTGACTCGGATCATGTCCTGCTGAAATAAATAAATAAAAGGTAGGCAAATAGTTAGACATACACATGGATTGATGGATGCTTTACTGATCCCCAAGGAAATAAAAGTCCCTGTGGTACAATACAACACACATCATTGACATTACAAACCAGCAAAAAGGACATGTTTGAGTTTCAACCAATGGGATTCCAAACATTTGCATACGGCCAATAGGAGAGCAGACATTTGCATACTGCTACCTCCAGCCAATAGGAGAGCAAAGATTAGCATACGTCTCATTTCAATGCCACTAATTTGAATGCCGCCTCTGGTTTTAACTCTTAACCTATGAGCAAAACCCTAACCACGCCCCCAATCCAAGGCCTAACCCCAAGCTAACCCCAGACTTACTGAAAGCTGGCACCTGCTGTTTAGGTTAGGAACTGCATCTAACCCCAAGCTAACCCCAGACTTACTGAAAGCTGGCACCTGCTGTTTAGGTTAGGAACTGCATCTAACCCCAAGCTAACCCCAGACTTACTGAAAGCTGGCACCTGCTGTTTAGGTTAGGAACTGCATCTAACCCCAAGCTAACCCCAGACTTACTGAAAGCTGGCACCTGCTGTTTAGGTTAGGAACTGCATCTAACCCCAAGCTAACCCCAGACTTACTGAAAGCTGGCACCTGCTGTTTAGGTTAGGAACTGCATCTAACCCCACATGAAATTAAGAAACCCAAATGAAAGGGCACATTTTCTGCATAATTGCACAGCTTGTAACCCTTGTAACCAATCATGGCTACATCTCTGTAGCAAGCTTTAGGAGCTGAGAAATCGATCCAAGTTTGAATTAGGGCCTGTTTATGTAGCTGCAGACAGTTCTCTTGTCCTTTATGTTCCACGTTTCCTTAATCTTAACCATCACCTAATCCCTAATTACTCTAACCCCAACCTCAATAAACCTAATCTTAACCATCACCTAATCCCTAATTACTCTAACCCCAACCTCAATAAACCTAATCTTAACCATAACCTCATTCCTAATTATTCCAACCCCAACCTCAATAAGCCTAATCTTAACCATAACCTAATCCCTAATTACTCTAACCCCAACCTCAATAAACCTAATCTTAACCATCACCTAATCCCTAATTACTCTAACCCCAACCTCAATAAACCTAATCTTAACCATCACCTAATCCCTAATTACTCTAACCCCAACCTCAATAAACCTAATCTTAACCATAACCTCATTCCTAATTATTCCAACCCCAACCTCAATAAGCCTAATCTTAACCATAACCTAATCCCTAATTACTCTAACCCCAACCTCAATAGACTCATCTCAACGATGACCTTACCCCAATTATTTACCATAACCCAACCCCTAATTACTCTAACCCTAAGCTTAATAAACCTAATTTCAACCCAATTCCCAATTATTCCAACCCCAACCACAATAAACTCCATTTCAACCATAACCCAACTCCCAATTATTCTAACCCTAATCCTAATAAACCTTCCAACTAGAACCTAACCTTCATTTACACTGTCCCCAATCACAATAAATGAAATTTCAATTATAGTTCAGTCCATAATTATATCAACTCTAACCTTAATAAACCTAATTACAACTTCAACCCAATTTCCAAGTACTTTAAATTCAATACACTGAAGCTCTACTACAACCTAATCTTTGATCATCCTAGCCCTGACCCCAAATAAACTGAATTTTAACCGCAATCTAATCACCCATCATCCTAACCCCAATTTAGATTAAAACTAGACTGACTACAACCCACCCTACCTACAATTAATTCAACTTCGACCTCAATAGATATATTTCTAACCCTGACCTACCTTAACCACCTTGACCATAAATTATACAATATAATTGATTGACCTAAAACATAATTTAAAATGGAAACCCCCAAAATAAATCGATATCCTATGTAATATTAATGAAATAAAAAAGGAATAAGGAAAAAAAGGTTATACCACAAGAGGGACACCTGAGGGCGCCACAGTCAACATGAAGTCCTCGAGGATGTTTGGGTATGGATATGGACGTTTGTGTAATATTTTTTGCCACAAGCAAACCAAGAATACACACCGTAGAGAAGTTTAAAGAGCCAAGCGCGCTGAGAACACGACGGTAAACACTTTACAACATGTGTACATAACTAAACATATACTAACACCTAACTACCAGTTTATTAACAATGAATTAATACATCGACTGATAGTGAGTGCATCATGAATTATTGATGAATTAATGATATGTATACATTAACAAATTAATGAGTGACATATGAATAGACTAGGGTTAAATTGGGCCTATTCGGTGCGTACTCTCTCTTAAGCTGGGAAGCCTCGACTTCCCGGCTTGACGGAATCCTAAGGCACCGCTCATTTTTGATCCTCTGCTGCCATCTTTTGGAATAGTCATGCCACATCACTTAGTATGATTTCAGGTTTTTCAACAGCTCGTGTGTGTGTGTGTGTGTGTGTCTGTGTCTGTGTCTGTGTGTGTGTGTGTGTGTGTGTGTGTCCACGTACTCGGCCCATGAATCTCATTCTGATACCAGGGGTTACCATTCGTGTTCTTGAACGATTATTGCATTTTTGTGCTTATCATATGTTTTGTTTTGTTTTTTTTGTGTGTGTGTTGTGTGTCATAGGTTCGTGGTCTCGTGGATGTGTGGGTCGTGTGCTGCCCACCTCGGCCACGGACGGATCTTCTGCTCCAAGTCTGACTCGGATCATGTCCTGCTGAAATAAATAAATAAAAGGTAGGCAAATAGTTAGACATACACATGGATTGATGGATGCTTTACTGATCCCCAAGGAAATAAAAGTCCCTGTGGTACAATACAACACACATCATTGACATTACAAACCAGCAAAAAGGACATGTTTGAGTTTCAACCAATGGGATTCCAAACATTTGCATACGGCCAATAGGAGAGCAGACATTTGCATACTGCTACCTCCAGCCAATAGGAGAGCAAAGATTAGCATACGTCTCATTTCAATGCCACTAATTTGAATGCCGCCTCTGGTTTTAACTCTTAACCTAACCCTAACCCTAACCCTAACCTAATCCCTAATTACTCTAACCCCAACCTCAATAAACCTAATCTTAACCATCACCTAATCCCTAATTACTCTAACCCCAACCTCAATAAACCTAATCTTAACCATCACCTAATCCCTAATTACTCTAACCCCAACCTCAATAAACCTAATCTTAACCATAACCTCATTCCTAATTATTCCAACCCCAACCTCAATAAGCCTAATCTTAACCATAACCTAATCCCTAATTACTCTAACCCCAACCTCAATAGACTCATCTCAACGATGACCTTACCCCAATTATTTACCATAACCCAACCCCTAATTACTCTAACCCTAAGCTTAATAAACCTAATTTCAACCCAATTCCCAATTATTCCAACCCCAACCACAATAAACTCCATTTCAACCATAACCCAACTCCCAATTATTCTAACCCTAATCCTAATAAACCTTCCAACTAGAACCTAACCTTCATTTACACTGTCCCCAATCACAATAAATGAAATTTCAATTATAGTTCAGTCCATAATTATATCAACTCTAACCTTAATAAACCTAATTACAACTTCAACCCAATTTCCAAGTACTTTAAATTCAATACACTGAAGCTCTACTACAACCTAATCTTTGATCATCCTAGCCCTGACCCCAAATAAACTGAATTTTAACCGCAATCTAATCACCCATCATCCTAACCCCAATTTAGATTAAAACTAGACTGACTACAACCCACCCTACCTACAATTAATTCAACTTCGACCTCAATAGATATATTTCTAACCCTGACCTACCTTAACCACCTTGACCATAAATTATACAATATAATTGATTGACCTAAAACATAATTTAAAATGGAAACCCCCAAAATAAATCGATATCCTATGTAATATTAATGAAATAAAAAAGGAATAAGGAAAAAAAGGTTATACCACAAGAGGGACACCTGAGGGCGCCACAGTCAACATGAAGTCCTCGAGGATGTTTGGGTATGGATATGGACGTTTGTGTAATATTTTTTGCCACAAGCAAACCAAGAATACACACCGTAGAGAAGTTTAAAGAGCCAAGCGCGCTGAGAACACGACGGTAAACACTTTACAACATGTGTACATAACTAAACATATACTAACACCTAACTACCAGTTTATTAACAATGAATTAATACATCGACTGATAGTGAGTGCATCATGAATTATTGATGAATTAATGATATGTATACATTAACAAATTAATGAGTGACATATGAATAGACTAGGGTTAAATTGGGCCTATTCGGTGCGTACTCTCTCTTAAGCTGGGAAGCCTCGACTTCCCGGCTTGACGGAATCCTAAGGCACCGCTCATTTTTTATCCTCTGCTGCCATCTTTTGGAATAGTCATGCCACATCACTTAGTATGATTTCAGGTTTTTCAACAGCTCGTATTCCAAAAAATACCAAACCTTGGCTACCTGATAAGTCAGAAGAATGTCAACCGAACTGTTCACATCTTGTTCAATCGATTCAGGTACTTTACTGTTCTGTTCCTTTATTTTTTATTGTTATTTTTTAACATTACACACACTGCCAATTGCCTGTGTGTGTGTGTGTGTGTGTGTGTGTGTGTGTGTGTCTGTGTCTGTGTCTGTGTGTGTGTGTGTGTGTGTGTGTGTGTCCACGTACTCGGCCCATGAATCTCATTCTGATACCAGGGGTTACCATTCGTGTTCTTGAACGATTATTGCATTTTTGTGCTTATCATATGTTTTGTTTTGTTTTTTTTGTGTGTGTGTTGTGTGTCATAGGCAGTGTTGTGCGTGAACGAGTTCAAAAGAACGCGTTCATTGAACACGCTCATTTTTTCGTGAACGTTGAACTGAACGCAACACATTTTTAATAAAGAACTTGAACGTGAATTAGTTCACATTATGTGTCATGAACGGCAGACATCACTGTAAATGAACGTTGGAATTTGTTTTCCATTGAAAACTGAGTGACATCTGTTTTCTCTTTTGAAACGCAACGAGAGAAAGTTCCTCCCTCCTGTATTCTCGCTGGTGCCGCTTAAATCATGTATCACCAGACAGAAATGGTTTTGACATTGTGTGCGCAATGCATCGCAGTTTCCTTAAAAATAAAGTTTTTTGTGCCTTTGAGTTTTGCCTTCATTACCTTCATTCAAGAGTTTCATTTCATACGCACACATATGTATATATAATATCATATATATCAAATAATATATACATATTTCATATTATATATTCTTTTTTTAATTAAATGCTGGTAGATTTCATTGCACTAAGTATAGAACTGGTCTACCTTGTCTGTACTGCTGCAAGTTTCATCACCTGGTAAGAAACCCACAATTGCAGTGTCATGAGGAAATGTCTACAATGAGCAGTTTCAAAGAACGTATAGTGATTTCTAGCTTGTAGTGTGAAAAAAAGTATTTATTTGAATATCTCACGAAAAAAGTAAAATGAACTGAACTTTGAACTAGTTCAGAATTAAAATTGTGAACTTTGAACGTGAACTGTTCACTTTGAGCATGTATGAACTGAACTTGAACTAGTTCAGAAAAGCTGTGAACTGGCACAACACTGGTCATAGGTTCGTGGTCTCGTGGATGTGTGGGTCGTGTGCTGCCCACCTCGGCCACGGACGGATCTTCTGCTCCAAGTCTGACTCGGATCATGTCCTGCTGAAATAAATAAATAAAAGGTAGGCAAATAGTTAGACATACACATGGATTGATGGATGCTTTACTGATCCCCAAGGAAATAAAAGTCCCTGTGGTACAATACAACACACATCATTGACATTACAAACCAGCAAAAAGGACATGTTTGAGTTTCAACCAATGGGATTCCAAACATTTGCATACGGCCAATAGGAGAGCAGACATTTGCATACTGCTACCTCCAGCCAATAGGAGAGCAAAGATTAGCATACGTCTCATTTCAATGCCACTAATTTGAATGCCGCCTCTGGTTTTAACTCTTAACCTATGAGCAAAACCCTAACCACGCCCCCAATCCAAGGCCTAACCCCAAGCTAACCCCAGACTTACTGCAAGGTGGCACCTGCTGTTTAGGTTAGGAACTGCATCTAACCCCAAGCTAACCCCAGACTTACTGAAAGCTGGCACCTGCTGTTTAGGTTAGGAACTGCATCTAACCCCAAGCTAACCCCAGACTTACTGAAAGCTGGCACCTGCTGTTTAGGTTAGGAACTGCATCTAACCCCAAGCTAACCCCAGACTTACTGCAAGCTGGCACCTGCTGTTTAGGTTAGGAACTGCATCTAACCCCACATGAAATTAAGAAACCCAAATGAAAGGGCACATTTTCTCCATAATTGCACAGCTTGTAACCCTTGTAACCAATCATGGCTACATCTCTGTAGCAAGCTTTAGGAGCTGAGAAATCGATCCAAGTTTGAATTAGGGCCTGTTTATGTAGCTGCAGACAGTTCTCTTGTCCTTTATGTTCCACGTTTCCTTAATTTTAACCATAACCTAATCCCTAATTATTCTAACCCCAACCTCAATAAACCTAATCTTAACCATTACCTAATCCCTAATTACTCTAACCCCAACCTCAATAAACCTAATCTTAACCATTACCTAATCCCTAATTATTCTAACCCCAACCTCAATAAACCTAATCTTAACCATTACCTAATCCCTAATTACTCTAACCCCAACCTCAATAAACCTAATCTTAACCATTACCTAATCCCTAATTACTCTAACCCCAACCTCAATAAACCTAATCTTAACCATAACCTCATTCCTAATTATTCCAACCCCAACCTCAATAAGCCTAATCTTAACCATAACCTAATCCCTAATTACTCTAACCCCAACCTCAATAAACCTAATCTTAACCATTACCTAATCCCTAATTACTCTAACCCCAACCTCAATAAACCTAATCTTAACCATAACCTAATCTTAACCATCACCTAATCCCTAATTACTCTAACCCCAACCTCAATAAACCTAATCTTAACCATCACCTAATCCCTAATTACTCTAACCCCAACCTCAATAAACCTAATCTTAACCATAACCTCATTTCTAATTATTCCAACCCCAACCTCAATAAGCCTAATCTTAACCATAACCTAATCCCTAATTATTCTAACCCCAACCTCAATAGACTCATCTCAACGATGACCTTACCCCAATTATTTACCATAACCCAACCCCTAATTACTCTAACCCTAAGCTTAATAAACCTAATTTCAACCCAATTCCCAATTATTCCCGTATCTCGGACGCCTTTAGGACCAGGGTCACGGGGCTCCGATATGTCGCTCGTGCCTACGCGCGGTCCGTCGTACTCTGGTCCGGTGGGCCTACGACATCCGGTTCCCTCGCGGGACCTCCGCACGTCGTCTGGGGCCTGACGACTACTCGCGTACGCGTCGGGGCCCGTGTCTCGGCCGCCTTTCGGACCACGGTGACGGGGCTCCGATATGTCGCTCGTGGCCGGGCCCCCTCCGACGTGCTCGGTTTCGGTGCGCCTACGTCCTACGGTTCCGCCGCGGGACCCCGAAACGTGGTTTTTTGGGCCTACTCGCGTACGCGTCGGGGGCCCGTATCTCGGCCGTCTTTCCACGCGGGACCGCGGGGCTCCGATATGTCGCTGGTAGGTTGGACCTGCACGCCCTGTGCGATTTTGGAGGTCCTACGACGTTTCTTCGAATTTTCCCGATTATTTGACTGAGTGTAGACTAGGGTCAGATCGGCCGCATTCTCTTAATCCGGGAACCTTGCACCATATGGTCGCTGCTTCCCGGCTTAAGGATCTGACCTCTGCAGGGCATGTTCGGAACTGCATCGACATTAAGAAAAGGAAATAAGAAACCCGATGAAACGGCACATTTTCCAGTGTTAGTGCACAGCTTGAAGTTTGTTCTTCTGACCAATCGTTGCTACATCTATGCTGTAGCAGCCTCAAGAGCTGAGAAATCCCATTTTGAATGAATTAAAAGTCAATCGGCGTCTATCCCAGTGGGTTCGGACACCAGCTCTGAATATCCTTCATGAACATAATATCATTGTATGTTGTGTTTGTCTGGATTGAGCTTTTTACATGAAATTATTTACACACTTTATGAACAGATTTTGGAAAGCTCTTTCACTTTGCATTGGAAACACTACATTTCAAGCCGACCACTTCTCCCTGCTCACAGCTGGAAACGCACCGCTCGTTTTTAACCCTCTGCTGCCATCTACTGGACGTTTTCGGTTACAACGTCCTCATGTACTTTTAGAAGTCATACAGCACCAGTTTGTAGGACTTTCAAGGTAGAATGAACCACCTCGTACCCCCCCAACGACACCAGCTATCTTTTTTTGTACCCCCACTGCCTAATTACTTTTACTGGGCTCCAATCTTTAAGTCAGAAGAATGTCAACCGATTTTTGTACCTCATTACAAAACAAACCCCAAGCTAACCCCAGACTTACTGCAAGGTGGCACCTGCTGTTTAGGTTAGGAACTGCATCTAACCCCAAGCTAACCCCAGACTTACTGAAAGCTGGCACCTGCTGTTTAGGTTAGGAACTGCATCTAACCCCAAGCTAACCCCAGACTTACTGAAAGCTGGCACCTGCTGTTTAGGTTAGGAACTGCATCTAACCCCAAGCTAACCCCAGACTTACTGCAAGGTGGCACCTGCTGTTTAGGTTAGGAACTGCATCTAACCCCAAGCTAACCCCAGACTTACTGAAAGCTGGCACCTGCTGTTTAGGTTAGGAACTGCATCTAACCCCACATGAAATTAAGAAACCCAAATGAAAGGGCACATTTTCTGCATAATTGCACAGCTTGTAACCCTTGTAACCAATCATGGCTACATCTCTGTAGCAAGCTTTAGGAGCTGAGAAATCGATCCAAGTTTGAATTAGGGCCTGTTTATGTAGCTGCAGACAGTTCTCTTGTCCTTTATGTTCCACGTTTCCTTAATCTTAACCATCACCTAATCCCTAATTACTCTAACCCCAACCTCAATAAACCTAATCTTAACCATCACCTAATCCCTAATTACTCTAACCCCAACCTCAATAAACCTAATCTTAACCATAACCTCATTCCTAATTATTCCAACCCCAACCTCAATAAGCCTAATCTTAACCATAACCGAATCCCTAATTACTCTAACCCCAACCTCAATAGACTCATCTCAACGATGACCTTACCCCAATTATTTACCATGACCCAACCCCTAATTACTCTAACCCTAAGCTTAATAAACCTAATTTCAACCCAATTCCCAATTATTCCAACCCCAACCACAATAAACTCCATTTCAACCATAACCCAACTCCCAATTATTCTAACCCTAATCCTAATAAACCTTCCAACTAGAACCTAACCTTCATTTACACTGTCCCCAATCACAATAAATGAAATTTCAATTATAGTTCAGTCCATAATTATATCAACTCTAACCTTAATAAACCTAATTACAACTTCAACCCAATTTCCAAGTACTTTAAATTCAATACACTGAAGCTCTACTACAACCTAATCTTTGATCATCCTAGCCCTGACCCCAAATAAACTGAATTTTAACCGCAATCTAATCACCCATCATCCTAACCCCAATTTAGATTAAAACTAGACTGACTACAACCCACCCTACCTACAATTAATTCAACTTCGACCTCAATAGATATATTTCTAACCCTGACCTACCTTAACCACCTTGACCATAAATTATACAATATAATTGATTGACCTAAAACATAATTTAAAATGGAAACCCCCAAAATAAATCGATATCCTATGTAATATTAATGAAATAAAAAAGGAATAAAAAAAGGTTATACCACAAGAGGGACACCTGAGGGCGCCACAGTCAACATGAAGTCCTCGAGGATGTTTGGGTATGGATATGGACGTTTGTGTAATATTTTTTGCCACAAGCAAACCAAGAATACACACCGTAGAGAAGTTTAAAGAGCCAAGCGCGCTGAGAACACGACGGTAAACACTTTACAACATGTGTACATAACTAAACATATACTAACACCTAACTACCAGTTTATTAACAATGAATTAATACATCGACTGATAGTGAGTGCATCATGAATTATTGATGAATTAATGATATGTATACATTAACAAATTAATGAGTGACATATGAATAGACTAGGGTTAAATTGGGCCTATTCGGTGCGTACTCTCTCTTAAGCTGGGAAGCCTCGACTTCCCGGCTTGACGGAATCCTAAGGCACCGCTCATTTTTGATCCTCTGCTGCCATCTTTTGGAATAGTCATGCCACATCACTTAGTATGATTTCAGGTTTTTCAACAGCTCGTATTCCAAAAAATACCAAACCTTGGCTACCTGATAAGTCAGAAGAATGTCAACCGAACTGTTCACATCTTGTTCAATCGATTCAGGTACTTTACTGTTCTGTTCCTTTATTTTTTATTGTTATTTTTTAACATTACACACACTGCCAATTGCCTGTGTGTGTGTGTGTGTGTGTGTGTGTGTGTGTGTGTGTCTGTGTCTGTGTCTGTGTGTGTGTGTGTGTGTGTGTGTGTCCACGTACTCGGCCCATGAATCTCATTCTGATACCAGGGGTTACCATTCGTGTTCTTGAACGATTATTGCATTTTTGTGCTTATCATATGTTTTGTTTTGTTTTTTTTGTGTGTGTGTTGTGTGTCATAGGTTCGTGGTCTCGTGGATGTGTGGGTCGTGTGCTGCCCACCTCGGCCACGGACGGATCTTCTGCTCCAAGTCTGACTCGGATCATGTCCTGCTGAAATAAATAAATAAAAGGTAGGCAAATAGTTAGACATACACATGGATTGATGGATGCTTTACTGATCCCCAAGGAAATAAAAGTCCCTGTGGTACAATACAACACACATCATTGACATTACAAACCAGCAAAAAGGACATGTTTGAGTTTCAACCAATGGGATTCCAAACATTTGCATACGGCCAATAGGAGAGCAGACATTTGCATACTGCTACCTCCAGCCAATAGGAGAGCAAAGATTAGCATACGTCTCATTTCAATGCCACTAATTTGAATGCCGCCTCTGGTTTTAACTCTTAACCTATGAGCAAAACCCTAACCACGCCCCCAATCCAAGGCCTAACCCCAAGCTAACCCCAGACTTACTGAAAGCTGGCACCTGCTGTTTAGGTTAGGAACTGCATCTAACCCCAAGCTAACCCCAGACTTACTGAAAGCTGGCACCTGCTGTTTAGGTTAGGAACTGCATCTAACCCCAAGCTAACCCCAGACTTACTGAAAGCTGGCACCTGCTGTTTAGGTTAGGAACTGCATCTAACCCCAAGCTAACCCCAGACTTACTGAAAGCTGGCACCTGCTGTTTAGGTTAGGAACTGCATCTAACCCCAAGCTAACCCCAGACTTACTGAAAGCTGGCACCTGCTGTTTAGGTTAGGAACTGCATCTAACCCCACATGAAATTAAGAAACCCAAATGAAAGGGCACATTTTCTGCATAATTGCACAGCTTGTAACCCTTGTAACCAATCATGGCTACATCTCTGTAGCAAGCTTTAGGAGCTGAGAAATCGATCCAAGTTTGAATTAGGGCCTGTTTATGTAGCTGCAGACAGTTCTCTTGTCCTTTATGTTCCACGTTTCCTTAATCTTAACCATCACCTAATCCCTAATTACTCTAACCCCAACCTCAATAAACCTAATCTTAACCATCACCTAATCCCTAATTACTCTAACCCCAACCTCAATAAACCTAATCTTAACCATAACCTCATTCCTAATTATTCCAACCCCAACCTCAATAAGCCTAATCTTAACCATAACCTAATCCCTAATTACTCTAACCCCAACCTCAATAAACCTAATCTTAACCATCACCTAATCCCTAATTACTCTAACCCCAACCTCAATAAACCTAATCTTAACCATCACCTAATCCCTAATTACTCTAACCCCAACCTCAATAAACCTAATCTTAACCATAACCTCATTCCTAATTATTCCAACCCCAACCTCAATAAGCCTAATCTTAACCATAACCTAATCCCTAATTACTCTAACCCCAACCTCAATAGACTCATCTCAACGATGACCTTACCCCAATTATTTACCATAACCCAACCCCTAATTACTCTAACCCTAAGCTTAATAAACCTAATTTCAACCCAATTCCCAATTATTCCAACCCCAACCACAATAAACTCCATTTCAACCATAACCCAACTCCCAATTATTCTAACCCTAATCCTAATAAACCTTCCAACTAGAACCTAACCTTCATTTACACTGTCCCCAATCACAATAAATGAAATTTCAATTATAGTTCAGTCCATAATTATATCAACTCTAACCTTAATAAACCTAATTACAACTTCAACCCAATTTCCAAGTACTTTAAATTCAATACACTGAAGCTCTACTACAACCTAATCTTTGATCATCCTAGCCCTGACCCCAAATAAACTGAATTTTAACCGCAATCTAATCACCCATCATCCTAACCCCAATTTAGATTAAAACTAGACTGACTACAACCCACCCTACCTACAATTAATTCAACTTCGACCTCAATAGATATATTTCTAACCCTGACCTACCTTAACCACCTTGACCATAAATTATACAATATAATTGATTGACCTAAAACATAATTTAAAATGGAAACCCCCAAAATAAATCGATATCCTATGTAATATTAATGAAATAAAAAAGGAATAAGGAAAAAAAGGTTATACCACAAGAGGGACACCTGAGGGCGCCACAGTCAACATGAAGTCCTCGAGGATGTTTGGGTATGGATATGGACGTTTGTGTAATATTTTTTGCCACAAGCAAACCAAGAATACACACCGTAGAGAAGTTTAAAGAGCCAAGCGCGCTGAGAACACGACGGTAAACACTTTACAACATGTGTACATAACTAAACATATACTAACACCTAACTACCAGTTTATTAACAATGAATTAATACATCGACTGATAGTGAGTGCATCATGAATTATTGATGAATTAATGATATGTATACATTAACAAATTAATGAGTGACATATGAATAGACTAGGGTTAAATTGGGCCTATTCGGTGCGTACTCTCTCTTAAGCTGGGAAGCCTCGACTTCCCGGCTTGACGGAATCCTAAGGCACCGCTCATTTTTGATCCTCTGCTGCCATCTTTTGGAATAGTCATGCCACATCACTTAGTATGATTTCAGGTTTTTCAACAGCTCGTATTCCAAAAAATACCAAACCTTGGCTACCTGATAAGTCAGAAGAATGTCAACCGAACTGTTCACATCTTGTTCAATCGATTCAGGTACTTTACTGTTCTGTTCCTTTATTTTTTATTGTTATTTTTTAACATTACACACACTGCCAATTGCCTGTGTGTGTGTGTGTGTGTGTGTGTGTGTGTGTGTGTGTGTGTCTGTGTCTGTGTCTGTGTGTGTGTGTGTGTGTGTGTGTGTCCACGTACTCGGCCCATGAATCTCATTCTGATACCAGGGGTTACCATTCGTGTTCTTGAACGATTATTGCATTTTTGTGCTTATCATATGTTTTGTTTTGTTTTTTTTGTGTGTGTGTTGTGTGTCATAGGTTCGTGGTCTCGTGGATGTGTGGGTCGTGTGCTGCCCACCTCGGCCACGGACGGATCTTCTGCTCCAAGTCTGACTCGGATCATGTCCTGCTGAAATAAATAAATAAAAGGTAGGCAAATAGTTAGACATACACATGGATTGATGGATGCTTTACTGATCCCCAAGGAAATAAAAGTCCCTGTGGTACAATACAACACACATCATTGACATTACAAACCAGCAAAAAGGACATGTTTGAGTTTCAACCAATGGGATTCCAAACATTTGCATACGGCCAATAGGAGAGCAGACATTTGCATACTGCTACCTCCAGCCAATAGGAGAGCAAAGATTAGCATACGTCTCATTTCAATGCCACTAATTTGAATGCCGCCTCTGGTTTTAACTCTTAACCTATGAGCAAAACCCTAACCACGCCCCCAATCCAAGGCCTAACCCCAAGCTAACCCCAGACTTACTGAAAGCTGGCACCTGCTGTTTAGGTTAGGAACTGCATCTAACCCCAAGCTAACCCCAGACTTACTGAAAGCTGGCACCTGCTGTTTAGGTTAGGAACTGCATCTAACCCCAAGCTAACCCCAGACTTACTGAAAGCTGGCACCTGCTGTTTAGGTTAGGAACTGCATCTAACCCCAAGCTAACCCCAGACTTACTGAAAGCTGGCACCTGCTGTTTAGGTTAGGAACTGCATCTAACCCCAAGCTAACCCCAGACTTACTGAAAGCTGGCACCTGCTGTTTAGGTTAGGAACTGCATCTAACCCCACATGAAATTAAGAAACCCAAATGAAAGGGCACATTTTCTGCATAATTGCACAGCTTGTAACCCTTGTAACCAATCATGGCTACATCTCTGTAGCAAGCTTTAGGAGCTGAGAAATCGATCCAAGTTTGAATTAGGGCCTGTTTATGTAGCTGCAGACAGTTCTCTTGTCCTTTATGTTCCACGTTTCCTTAATCTTAACCATCACCTAATCCCTAATTACTCTAACCCCAACCTCAATAAACCTAATCTTAACCATCACCTAATCCCTAATTACTCTAACCCCAACCTCAATAAACCTAATCTTAACCATAACCTCATTCCTAATTATTCCAACCCCAACCTCAATAAGCCTAATCTTAACCATAACCTAATCCCTAATTACTCTAACCCCAACCTCAATAAACCTAATCTTAACCATCACCTAATCCCTAATTACTCTAACCCCAACCTCAATAAACCTAATCTTAACCATCACCTAATCCCTAATTACTCTAACCCCAACCTCAATAAACCTAATCTTAACCATAACCTCATTCCTAATTATTCCAACCCCAACCTCAATAAGCCTAATCTTAACCATAACCTAATCCCTAATTACTCTAACCCCAACCTCAATAGACTCATCTCAACGATGACCTTACCCCAATTATTTACCATAACCCAACCCCTAATTACTCTAACCCTAAGCTTAATAAACCTAATTTCAACCCAATTCCCAATTATTCCAACCCCAACCACAATAAACTCCATTTCAACCATAACCCAACTCCCAATTATTCTAACCCTAATCCTAATAAACCTTCCAACTAGAACCTAACCTTCATTTACACTGTCCCCAATCACAATAAATGAAATTTCAATTATAGTTCAGTCCATAATTATATCAACTCTAACCTTAATAAACCTAATTACAACTTCAACCCAATTTCCAAGTACTTTAAATTCAATACACTGAAGCTCTACTACAACCTAATCTTTGATCATCCTAGCCCTGACCCCAAATAAACTGAATTTTAACCGCAATCTAATCACCCATCATCCTAACCCCAATTTAGATTAAAACTAGACTGACTACAACCCACCCTACCTACAATTAATTCAACTTCGACCTCAATAGATATATTTCTAACCCTGACCTACCTTAACCACCTTGACCATAAATTATACAATATAATTGATTGACCTAAAACATAATTTAAAATGGAAACCCCCAAAATCAATCGATATCCTATGTAATATTAATGAAATAAAAAAGGAATAAGGAAAAAAAGGTTATACCACAAGAGGGACACCTGAGGGCGCCACAGTCAACATGAAGTCCTCGAGGATGTTTGGGTATGGATATGGACGTTTGTGTAATATTTTTTGCCACAAGCAAACCAAGAATACACACCGTAGAGAAGTTTAAAGAGCCAAGCGCGCTGAGAACACGACGGTAAACACTTTACAACATGTGTACATAACTAAACATATACTAACACCTAACTACCAGTTTATTAACAATGAATTAATACATCGACTGATAGTGAGTGCATCATGAATTATTGATGAATTAATGATATGTATACATTAACAAATTAATGAGTGACATATGAATAGACTAGGGTTAAATTGGGCCTATTCGGTGCGTACTCTCTCTTAAGCTGGGAAGCCTCGACTTCCCGGCTTGACGGAATCCTAAGGCACCGCTCATTTTTGATCCTCTGCTGCCATCTTTTGGAATAGTCATGCCACATCACTTAGTATGATTTCAGGTTTTTCAACAGCTCGTATTCCAAAAAATACCAAACCTTGGCTACCTGATAAGTCAGAAGAATGTCAACCGAACTGTTCACATCTTGTTCAATCGATTCAGGTACTTTACTGTTCTGTTCCTTTATTTTTTATTGTTATTTTTTAACATTACACACACTGCCAATTGCCTGTGTGTGTGTGTGTGTGTGTGTGTGTGTGTGTGTGTGTCTGTGTCTGTGTCTGTGTGTGTGTGTGTGTGTGTGTGTGTCCACGTACTCGGCCCATGAATCTCATTCTGATACCAGGGGTTACCATTCGTGTTCTTGAACGATTATTGCATTTTTGTGCTTATCATATGTTTTGTTTTGTTTTTTTTGTGTGTGTGTTGTGTGTCATAGGTTCGTGGTCTCGTGGATGTGTGGGTCGTGTGCTGCCCACCTCGGCCACGGACGGATCTTCTGCTCCAAGTCTGACTCGGATCATGTCCTGCTGAAATAAATAAATAAAAGGTAGGCAAATAGTTAGACATACACATGGATTGATGGATGCTTTACTGATCCCCAAGGAAATAAAAGTCCCTGTGGTACAATACAACACACATCATTGACATTACAAACCAGCAAAAAGGACATGTTTGAGTTTCAACCAATGGGATTCCAAACATTTGCATACGGCCAATAGGAGAGCAGACATTTGCATACTGCTACCTCCAGCCAATAGGAGAGCAAAGATTAGCATACGTCTCATTTCAATGCCACTAATTTGAATGCCGCCTCTGGTTTTAACTCTTAACCCTATGAGCAAAACCCTAACCACGCCCCCAATCCAAGGCCTAACCCCAAGCTAACCCCAGACTTACTGCAAGGTGGCACCTGCTGTTTAGGTTAGGAACTGCATCTAACCCCAAGCTAACCCCAGACTTACTGAAAGCTGGCACCTGCTGTTTAGGTTAGGAACTGCATCTAACCCCACATGAAATTAAGAAACCCAAATGAAAGGGCACATTTTCTGCATAATTGCACAGCTTGTAACCCTTGTAACCAATCATGGCTACATCTCTGTAGCAAGCTTTAGGAGCTGAGAAATCGATCCAAGTTTGAATTAGGGCCTGTTTATGTAGCTGCAGACAGTTCTCTTGTCCTTTATGTTCCACGTTTCCTTAATTTTAACCATAACCTAATCCCTAATTATTCTAACCCCAACCTCAATAAACCTAATCTTAACCATTACCTAATCCCTAATTATTCTAACCCCAACCTCAATAAACCTAATCTTAACCATTACCTAATCCCTAATTACTCTAACCCCAACCTCAATAAACCTAATCTTAACCATTACCTAATCCCTAATTACTCTAACCCCAACCTCAATAAACCTAATCTTAACCATAACCTCATTCCTAATTATTCCAACCCCAACCTCAATAAGCCTAATCTTAACCATAACCTAATCCCTAATTACTCTAACCCCAACCTCAATAAACCTAATCTTAACCATTACCTAATCCCTAATTACTCTAACCCCAACCTCAATAAACCTAATCTTAACCATAACCTAATCTTAACCATCACCTAATCCCTAATTACTCTAACCCCAACCTCAATAAACCTAATCTTAACCATCACCTAATCCCTAATTACTCTAACCCCAACCTCAATAAACCTAATCTTAACCATAACCTCATTTCTAATTATTCCAACCCCAACCTCAATAAGCCTAATCTTAACCATAACCTAATCCCTAATTATTCTAACCCCAACCTCAATAGACTCATCTCAACGATGACCTTACCCCAATTATTTACCATAACCCAACCCCTAATTACTCTAACCCTAAGCTTAATAAACCTAATTTCAACCCAATTCCCAATTATTCCCGTATCTCGGACGCCTTTAGGACCAGGGTCACGGGGCTCCGATATGTCGCTCGTGCCTACGCGCGGTCCGTCGTACTCTGGTCCGGTGGGCCTACGACATCCGGTTCCCTCGCGGGACCTCCGCACGTCGTCTGGGGCCTGACGACTACTCGCGTACGCGTCGGGGCCCGTGTCTCGGCCGCCTTTCGGACCACGGTGACGGGGCTCCGATATGTCGCTCGTGGCCGGGCCCCCTCCGACGTGCTCGGTTTCGGTGCGCCTACGTCCTACGGTTCCGCCGCGGGACCCCGAAACGTGGTTTTTTGGGCCTACTCGCGTACGCGTCGGGGGCCCGTATCTCGGCCGTCTTTCCACGCGGGACCGCGGGGCTCCGATATGTCGCTGGTAGGTTGGACCTGCACGCCCTGTGCGATTTTGGAGGTCCTACGACGTTTCTTCGAATTTTCCCGATTATTTGACTGAGTGTAGACTAGGGTCAGATCGGCCGCATTCTCTTAATCCGGGAACCTTGCACCATATGGTCGCTGCTTCCCGGCTTAAGGATCTGACCTCTGCAGGGCATGTTCGGAACTGCATCGACATTAAGAAAAGGAAATAAGAAACCCGATGAAACGGCACATTTTCCAGTGTTAGTGCACAGCTTGAAGTTTGTTCTTCTGACCAATCGTTGCTACATCTATGCTGTAGCAGCCTCAAGAGCTGAGAAATCCCATTTTGAATGAATTAAAAGTCAATCGGCGTCTATCCCAGTGGGTTCGGACACCAGCTCTGAATATCCTTCATGAACATAATATCATTGTATGTTGTGTTTGTCTGGATTGAGCTTTTTACATGAAATTATTTACACACTTTATGAACAGATTTTGGAAAGCTCTTTCACTTTGCATTGGAAACACTACATTTCAAGCCGACCACTTCTCCCTGCTCACAGCTGGAAACGCACCGCTCGTTTTTAACCCTCTGCTGCCATCTACTGGACGTTTTCGGTTACAACGTCCTCATGTACTTTTAGAAGTCATACAGCACCAGTTTGTAGGACTTTCAAGGTAGAATGAACCACCTCGTACCCCCCCAACAACACCAGCTATCTTTTTTTGTACCCCCACTGCCTAATTACTTTTACTGGGCTCCAATCTTTAAGTCAGAAGAATGTCAACCGATTTTTGTACCTCATTACAAAACAAACCCCAAGCTAACCCCAGACTTACTGCAAGGTGGCACCTGCTGTTTAGGTTAGGAACTGCATCTAACCCCAAGCTAACCCCAGACTTACTGAAAGCTGGCACCTGCTGTTTAGGTTAGGAACTGCATCTAACCCCAAGCTAACCCCAGACTTACTGAAAGCTGGCACCTGCTGTTTAGGTTAGGAACTGCATCTAACCCCAAGCTAACCCCAGACTTACTGCAAGGTGGCACCTGCTGTTTAGGTTAGGAACTGCATCTAACCCCAAGCTAACCCCAGACTTACTGAAAGCTGGCACCTGCTGTTTAGGTTAGGAACTGCATCTAACCCCACATGAAATTAAGAAACCCAAATGAAAGGGCACATTTTCTGCATAATTGCACAGCTTGTAACCCTTGTAACCAATCATGGCTACATCTCTGTAGCAAGCTTTAGGAGCTGAGAAATCGATCCAAGTTTGAATTAGGGCCTGTTTATGTAGCTGCAGACAGTTCTCTTGTCCTTTATGTTCCACGTTTCCTTAATCTTAACCATCACCTAATCCCTAATTACTCTAACCCCAACCTCAATAAACCTAATCTTAACCATCACCTAATCCCTAATTACTCTAACCCCAACCTCAATAAACCTAATCTTAACCATAACCTCATTCCTAATTATTCCAACCCCAACCTCAATAAGCCTAATCTTAACCATAACCGAATCCCTAATTACTCTAACCCCAACCTCAATAGACTCATCTCAACGATGACCTTACCCCAATTATTTACCATGACCCAACCCCTAATTACTCTAACCCTAAGCTTAATAAACCTAATTTCAACCCAATTCCCAATTATTCCAACCCCAACCACAATAAACTCCATTTCAACCATAACCCAACTCCCAATTATTCTAACCCTAATCCTAATAAACCTTCCAACTAGAACCTAACCTTCATTTACACTGTCCCCAATCACAATAAATGAAATTTCAATTATAGTTCAGTCCATAATTATATCAACTCTAACCTTAATAAACCTAATTACAACTTCAACCCAATTTCCAAGTACTTTAAATTCAATACACTGAAGCTCTACTACAACCTAATCTTTGATCATCCTAGCCCTGACCCCAAATAAACTGAATTTTAACCGCAATCTAATCACCCATCATCCTAACCCCAATTTAGATTAAAACTAGACTGACTACAACCCACCCTACCTACAATTAATTCAACTTCGACCTCAATAGATATATTTCTAACCCTGACCTACCTTAACCACCTTGACCATAAATTATACAATATAATTGATTGACCTAAAACATAATTTAAAATGGAAACCCCCAAAATCAATCGATATCCTATGTAATATTAATGAAATAAAAAAGGAATAAGGAAAAAAAGGTTATACCACAAGAGGGACACCTGAGGGCGCCACAGTCAACATGAAGTCCTCGAGGATGTTTGGGTATGGATATGGACGTTTGTGTAATATTTTTTGCCACAAGCAAACCAAGAATACACACCGTAGAGAAGTTTAAAGAGCCAAGCGCGCTGAGAACACGACGGTAAACACTTTACAACATGTGTACATAACTAAACATATACTAACACCTAACTACCAGTTTATTAACAATGAATTAATACATCGACTGATAGTGAGTGCATCATGAATTATTGATGAATTAATGATATGTATACATTAACAAATTAATGAGTGACATATGAATAGACTAGGGTTAAATTGGGCCTATTCGGTGCGTACTCTCTCTTAAGCTGGGAAGCCTCGACTTCCCGGCTTGACGGAATCCTAAGGCACCGCTCATTTTTGATCCTCTGCTGCCATCTTTTGGAATAGTCATGCCACATCACTTAGTATGATTTCAGGTTTTTCAACAGCTCATATTCCAAAAAATACCAAACCTTGGCTACCTGATAAGTCAGAAGAATGTCAACCGAACTGTTCACATCTTGTTCAATCGATTCAGGTACTTTACTGTTCTGTTCCTTTATTTTTTATTGTTATTTTTTAACATTACACACACTGCCAATTGCCTGTGTGTGTGTGTGTGTGTGTGTGTGTGTGTCTGTGTCTGTGTCTGTGTGTGTGTGTGTGTGTGTGTGTGTCCACGTACTCGGCCCATGAATCTCATTCTGATACCAGGGGTTACCATTCGTGTTCTTGAACGATTATTGCATTTTTGTGCTTATCATATGTTTTGTTTTGTTTTTTTTGTGTGTGTGTTGTGTGTCATAGGTTCGTGGTCTCGTGGATGTGTGGGTCGTGTGCTGCCCACCTCGGCCACGGACGGATCTTCTGCTCCAAGTCTGACTCGGATCATGTCCTGCTGAAATAAATAAATAAAAGGTAGGCAAATAGTTAGACATACACATGGATTGATGGATGCTTTACTGATCCCCAAGGAAATAAAAGTCCCTGTGGTACAATACAACACACATCATTGACATTACAAACCAGCAAAAAGGACATGTTTGAGTTTCAACCAATGGGATTCCAAACATTTGCATACGGCCAATAGGAGAGCAGACATTTGCATACTGCTACCTCCAGCCAATAGGAGAGCAAAGATTAGCATACGTCTCATTTCAATGCCACTAATTTGAATGCCGCCTCTGGTTTTAACTCTTAACCCTATGAGCAAAACCCTAACCACGCCCCCAATCCAAGGCCTAACCCCAAGCTAACCCCAGACTTACTGAAAGCTGGCACCTGCTGTTTAGGTTAGGAACTGCATCTAACCCCAAGCTAACCCCAGACTTACTGAAAGCTGGCACCTGCTGTTTAGGTTAGGAACTGCATCTAACCCCAAGCTAACCCCAGACTTACTGAAAGCTGGCACCTGCTGTTTAGGTTAGGAACTGCATCTAACCCCAAGCTAACCCCAGACTTACTGAAAGCTGGCACCTGCTGTTTAGGTTAGGAACTGCATCTAACCCCAAGCTAACCCCAGACTTACTGAAAGCTGGCACCTGCTGTTTAGGTTAGGAACTGCATCTAACCCCACATGAAATTAAGAAACCCAAATGAAAGGGCACATTTTCTGCATAATTGCACAGCTTGTAACCCTTGTAACCAATCATGGCTACATCTCTGTAGCAAGCTTTAGGAGCTGAGAAATCGATCCAAGTTTGAATTAGGGCCTGTTTATGTAGCTGCAGACAGTTCTCTTGTCCTTTATGTTCCACGTTTCCTTAATCTTAACCATCACCTAATCCCTAATTACTCTAACCCCAACCTCAATAAACCTAATCTTAACCATCACCTAATCCCTAATTACTCTAACCCCAACCTCAATAAACCTAATCTTAACCATAACCTCATTCCTAATTATTCCAACCCCAACCTCAATAAGCCTAATCTTAACCATAACCTAATCCCTAATTACTCTAACCCCAACCTCAATAAACCTAATCTTAACCATCACCTAATCCCTAATTACTCTAACCCCAACCTCAATAAACCTAATCTTAACCATCACCTAATCCCTAATTACTCTAACCCCAACCTCAATAAACCTAATCTTAACCATAACCTCATTCCTAATTATTCCAACCCCAACCTCAATAAGCCTAATCTTAACCATAACCTAATCCCTAATTACTCTAACCCCAACCTCAATAGACTCATCTCAACGATGACCTTACCCCAATTATTTACCATAACCCAACCCCTAATTACTCTAACCCTAAGCTTAATAAACCTAATTTCAACCCAATTCCCAATTATTCCAACCCCAACCACAATAAACTCCATTTCAACCATAACCCAACTCCCAATTATTCTAACCCTAATCCTAATAAACCTTCCAACTAGAACCTAACCTTCATTTACACTGTCCCCAATCACAATAAATGAAATTTCAATTATAGTTCAGTCCATAATTATATCAACTCTAACCTTAATAAACCTAATTACAACTTCAACCCAATTTCCAAGTACTTTAAATTCAATACACTGAAGCTCTACTACAACCTAATCTTTGATCATCCTAGCCCTGACCCCAAATAAACTGAATTTTAACCGCAATCTAATCACCCATCATCCTAACCCCAATTTAGATTAAAACTAGACTGACTACAACCCACCCTACCTACAATTAATTCAACTTCGACCTCAATAGATATATTTCTAACCCTGACCTACCTTAACCACCTTGACCATAAATTATACAATATAATTGATTGACCTAAAACATAATTTAAAATGGAAACCCCCAAAATAAATCGATATCCTATGTAATATTAATGAAATAAAAAAGGAATAAGGAAAAAAAGGTTATACCACAAGAGGGACACCTGAGGGCGCCACAGTCAACATGAAGTCCTCGAGGATGTTTGGGTATGGATATGGACGTTTGTGTAATATTTTTTGCCACAAGCAAACCAAGAATACACACCGTAGAGAAGTTTAAAGAGCCAAGCGCGCTGAGAACACGACGGTAAACACTTTACAACATGTGTACATAACTAAACATATACTAACACCTAACTACCAGTTTATTAACAATGAATTAATACATCGACTGATAGTGAGTGCATCATGAATTATTGATGAATTAATGATATGTATACATTAACAAATTAATGAGTGACATATGAATAGACTAGGGTTAAATTGGGCCTATTCGGTGCGTACTCTCTCTTAAGCTGGGAAGCCTCGACTTCCCGGCTTGACGGAATCCTAAGGCACCGCTCATTTTTGATCCTCTGCTGCCATCTTTTGGAATAGTCATGCCACATCACTTAGTATGATTTCAGGTTTTTCAACAGCTCGTATTCCAAAAAATACCAAACCTTGGCTACCTGATAAGTCAGAAGAATGTCAACCGAACTGTTCACATCTTGTTCAATCGATTCAGGTACTTTACTGTTCTGTTCCTTTATTTTTTATTGTTATTTTTTAACATTACACACACTGCCAATTGCCTGTGTGTGTGTGTGTGTGTGTGTGTGTGTGTGTGTCTGTGTCTGTGTCTGTGTGTGTGTGTGTGTGTGTGTGTGTCCACGTACTCGGCCCATGAATCTCATTCTGATACCAGGGGTTACCATTCGTGTTCTTGAACGATTATTGCATTTTTGTGCTTATCATATGTTTTGTTTTGTTTTTTTTGTGTGTGTGTTGTGTGTCATAGGTTCGTGGTCTCGTGGATGTGTGGGTCGTGTGCTGCCCACCTCGGCCACGGACGGATCTTCTGCTCCAAGTCTGACTCGGATCATGTCCTGCTGAAATAAATAAATAAAAGGTAGGCAAATAGTTAGACATACACATGGATTGATGGATGCTTTACTGATCCCCAAGGAAATAAAAGTCCCTGTGGTACAATACAACACACATCATTGACATTACAAACCAGCAAAAAGGACATGTTTGAGTTTCAACCAATGGGATTCCAAACATTTGCATACGGCCAATAGGAGAGCAGACATTTGCATACTGCTACCTCCAGCCAATAGGAGAGCAAAGATTAGCATACGTCTCATTTCAATGCCACTAATTTGAATGCCGCCTCTGGTTTTAACTCTTAACCTATGAGCAAAACCCTAACCACGCCCCCAATCCAAGGCCTAACCCCAAGCTAACCCCAGACTTACTGAAAGCTGGCACCTGCTGTTTAGGTTAGGAACTGCATCTAACCCCAAGCTAACCCCAGACTTACTGAAAGCTGGCACCTGCTGTTTAGGTTAGGAACTGCATCTAACCCCAAGCTAACCCCAGACTTACTGAAAGCTGGCACCTGCTGTTTAGGTTAGGAACTGCATCTAACCCCAAGCTAACCCCAGACTTACTGAAAGCTGGCACCTGCTGTTTAGGTTAGGAACTGCATCTAACCCCAAGCTAACCCCAGACTTACTGAAAGCTGGCACCTGCTGTTTAGGTTAGGAACTGCATCTAACCCCACATGAAATTAAGAAACCCAAATGAAAGGGCACATTTTCTGCATAATTGCACAGCTTGTAACCCTTGTAACCAATCATGGCTACATCTCTGTAGCAAGCTTTAGGAGCTGAGAAATCGATCCAAGTTTGAATTAGGGCCTGTTTATGTAGCTGCAGACAGTTCTCTTGTCCTTTATGTTCCACGTTTCCTTAATCTTAACCATCACCTAATCCCTAATTACTCTAACCCCAACCTCAATAAACCTAATCTTAACCATCACCTAATCCCTAATTACTCTAACCCCAACCTCAATAAACCTAATCTTAACCATAACCTCATTCCTAATTATTCCAACCCCAACCTCAATAAGCCTAATCTTAACCATAACCTAATCCCTAATTACTCTAACCCCAACCTCAATAAACCTAATCTTAACCATCACCTAATCCCTAATTACTCTAACCCCAACCTCAATAAACCTAATCTTAACCATCACCTAATCCCTAATTACTCTAACCCCAACCTCAATAAACCTAATCTTAACCATAACCTCATTCCTAATTATTCCAACCCCAACCTCAATAAGCCTAATCTTAACCATAACCTAATCCCTAATTACTCTAACCCCAACCTCAATAGACTCATCTCAACGATGACCTTACCCCAATTATTTACCATAACCCAACCCCTAATTACTCTAACCCTAAGCTTAATAAACCTAATTTCAACCCAATTCCCAATTATTCCAACCCCAACCACAATAAACTCCATTTCAACCATAACCCAACTCCCAATTATTCTAACCCTAATCCTAATAAACCTTCCAACTAGAACCTAACCTTCATTTACACTGTCCCCAATCACAATAAATGAAATTTCAATTATAGTTCAGTCCATAATTATATCAACTCTAACCTTAATAAACCTAATTACAACTTCAACCCAATTTCCAAGTACTTTAAATTCAATACACTGAAGCTCTACTACAACCTAATCTTTGATCATCCTAGCCCTGACCCCAAATAAACTGAATTTTAACCGCAATCTAATCACCCATCATCCTAACCCCAATTTAGATTAAAACTAGACTGACTACAACCCACCCTACCTACAATTAATTCAACTTCGACCTCAATAGATATATTTCTAACCCTGACCTACCTTAACCACCTTGACCATAAATTATACAATATAATTGATTGACCTAAAACATAATTTAAAATGGAAACCCCCAAAATAAATCGATATCCTATGTAATATTAATGAAATAAAAAAGGAATAAGGAAAAAAAGGTTATACCACAAGAGGGACACCTGAGGGCGCCACAGTCAACATGAAGTCCTCGAGGATGTTTGGGTATGGATATGGACGTTTGTGTAATATTTTTTGCCACAAGCAAACCAAGAATACACACCGTAGAGAAGTTTAAAGAGCCAAGCGCGCTGAGAACACGACGGTAAACACTTTACAACATGTGTACATAACTAAACATATACTAACACCTAACTACCAGTTTATTAACAATGAATTAATACATCGACTGATAGTGAGTGCATCATGAATTATTGATGAATTAATGATATGTATACATTAACAAATTAATGAGTGACATATGAATAGACTAGGGTTAAATTGGGCCTATTCGGTGCGTACTCTCTCTTAAGCTGGGAAGCCTCGACTTCCCGGCTTGACGGAATCCTAAGGCACCGCTCATTTTTGATCCTCTGCTGCCATCTTTTGGAATAGTCATGCCACATCACTTAGTATGATTTCAGGTTTTTCAACAGCTCGTATTCCAAAAAATACCAAACCTTGGCTACCTGATAAGTCAGAAGAATGTCAACCGAACTGTTCACATCTTGTTCAATCGATTCAGGTACTTTACTGTTCTGTTCCTTTATTTTTTATTGTTATTTTTTAACATTACACACACTGCCAATTGCCTGTGTGTGTGTGTGTGTGTGTGTGTGTGTGTGTGTCTGTGTCTGTGTCTGTGTGTGTGTGTGTGTGTGTGTGTGTCCACGTACTCGGCCCATGAATCTCATTCTGATACCAGGGGTTACCATTCGTGTTCTTGAACGATTATTGCATTTTTGTGCTTATCATATGTTTTGTTTTGTTTTTTTTGTGTGTGTGTTGTGTGTCATAGGTTCGTGGTCTCGTGGATGTGTGGGTCGTGTGCTGCCCACCTCGGCCACGGACGGATCTTCTGCTCCAAGTCTGACTCGGATCATGTCCTGCTGAAATAAATAAATAAAAGGTAGGCAAATAGTTAGACATACACATGGATTGATGGATGCTTTACTGATCCCCAAGGAAATAAAAGTCCCTGTGGTACAATACAACACACATCATTGACATTACAAACCAGCAAAAAGGACATGTTTGAGTTTCAACCAATGGGATTCCAAACATTTGCATACGGCCAATAGGAGAGCAGACATTTGCATACTGCTACCTCCAGCCAATAGGAGAGCAAAGATTAGCATACGTCTCATTTCAATGCCACTAATTTGAATGCCGCCTCTGGTTTTAACTCTTAACCTATGAGCAAAACCCTAACCACGCCCCCAATCCAAGGCCTAACCCCAAGCTAACCCCAGACTTACTGCAAGGTGGCACCTGCTGTTTAGGTTAGGAACTGCATCTAACCCCAAGCTAACCCCAGACTTACTGAAAGCTGGCACCTGCTGTTTAGGTTAGGAACTGCATCTAACCCCAAGCTAACCCCAGACTTACTGAAAGCTGGCACCTGCTGTTTAGGTTAGGAACTGCATCTAACCCCAAGCTAACCCCAGACTTACTGAAAGCTGGCACCTGCTGTTTAGGTTAGGAACTGCATCTAACCCCAAGCTAACCCCAGACTTACTGAAAGCTGGCACCTGCTGTTTAGGTTAGGAACTGCATCTAACCCCACATGAAATTAAGAAACCCAAATGAAAGGGCACATTTTCTGCATAATTGCACAGCTTGTAACCCTTGTAACCAATCATGGCTACATCTCTGTAGCAAGCTTTAGGAGCTGAGAAATCGATCCAAGTTTGAATTAGGGCCTGTTTATGTAGCTGCAGACAGTTCTCTTGTCCTTTATGTTCCACGTTTCCTTAATCTTAACCATCACCTAATCCCTAATTACTCTAACCCCAACCTCAATAAACCTAATCTTAACCATCACCTAATCCCTAATTACTCTAACCCCAACCTCAATAAACCTAATCTTAACCATAACCTCATTCCTAATTATTCCAACCCCAACCTCAATAAGCCTAATCTTAACCATAACCTAATCCCTAATTACTCTAACCCCAACCTCAATAAACCTAATCTTAACCATCACCTAATCCCTAATTACTCTAACCCCAACCTCAATAAACCTAATCTTAACCATCACCTAATCCCTAATTACTCTAACCCCAACCTCAATAAACCTAATCTTAACCATAACCTCATTCCTAATTATTCCAACCCCAACCTCAATAAGCCTAATCTTAACCATAACCTAATCCCTAATTACTCTAACCCCAACCTCAATAGACTCATCTCAACGATGACCTTACCCCAATTATTTACCATAACCCAACCCCTAATTACTCTAACCCTAAGCTTAATAAACCTAATTTCAACCCAATTCCCAATTATTCCAACCCCAACCACAATAAACTCCATTTCAACCATAACCCAACTCCCAATTATTCTAACCCTAATCCTAATAAACCTTCCAACTAGAACCTAACCTTCATTTACACTGTCCCCAATCACAATAAATGAAATTTCAATTATAGTTCAGTCCATAATTATATCAACTCTAACCTTAATAAACCTAATTACAACTTCAACCCAATTTCCAAGTACTTTAAATTCAATACACTGAAGCTCTACTACAACCTAATCTTTGATCATCCTAGCCCTGACCCCAAATAAACTGAATTTTAACCGCAATCTAATCACCCATCATCCTAACCCCAATTTAGATTAAAACTAGACTGACTACAACCCACCCTACCTACAATTAATTCAACTTCGACCTCAATAGATATATTTCTAACCCTGACCTACCTTAACCACCTTGACCATAAATTATACAATATAATTGATTGACCTAAAACATAATTTAAAATGGAAACCCCCAAAATAAATCGATATCCTATGTAATATTAATGAAATAAAAAAGGAATAAGGAAAAAAAGGTTATACCACAAGAGGGACACCTGAGGGCGCCACAGTCAACATGAAGTCCTCGAGGATGTTTGGGTATGGATATGGACGTTTGTGTAATATTTTTTGCCACAAGCAAACCAAGAATACACACCGTAGAGAAGTTTAAAGAGCCAAGCGCGCTGAGAACACGACGGTAAACACTTTACAACATGTGTACATAACTAAACATATACTAACACCTAACTACCAGTTTATTAACAATGAATTAATACATCGACTGATAGTGAGTGCATCATGAATTATTGATGAATTAATGATATGTATACATTAACAAATTAATGAGTGACATATGAATAGACTAGGGTTAAATTGGGCCTATTCGGTGCGTACTCTCTCTTAAGCTGGGAAGCCTCGACTTCCCGGCTTGACGGAATCCTAAGGCACCGCTCATTTTTGATCCTCTGCTGCCATCTTTTGGAATAGTCATGCCACATCACTTAGTATGATTTCAGGTTTTTCAACAGCTCGTATTCCAAAAAATACCAAACCTTGGCTACCTGATAAGTCAGAAGAATGTCAACCGAACTGTTCACATCTTGTTCAATCGATTCAGGTACTTTACTGTTCTGTTCCTTTATTTTTTATTGTTATTTTTTAACATTACACACACTGCCAATTGCCTGTGTGTGTGTGTGTGTGTGTGTGTGTGTGTGTGTGTGTCTGTGTCTGTGTCTGTGTGTGTGTGTGTGTGTGTGTGTGTGTCCACGTACTCGGCCCATGAATCTCATTCTGATACCAGGGGTTACCATTCGTGTTCTTGAACGATTATTGCATTTTTGTGCTTATCATATGTTTTGTTTTGTTTTTTTTGTGTGTGTGTTGTGTGTCATAGGTTCGTGGTCTCGTGGATGTGTGGGTCGTGTGCTGCCCACCTCGGCCACGGACGGATCTTCTGCTCCAAGTCTGACTCGGATCATGTCCTGCTGAAATAAATAAATAAAAGGTAGGCAAATAGTTAGACATACACATGGATTGATGGATGCTTTACTGATCCCCAAGGAAATAAAAGTCCCTGTGGTACAATACAACACACATCATTGACATTACAAACCAGCAAAAAGGACATGTTTGAGTTTCAACCAATGGGATTCCAAACATTTGCATACGGCCAATAGGAGAGCAGACATTTGCATACTGCTACCTCCAGCCAATAGGAGAGCAAAGATTAGCATACGTCTCATTTCAATGCCACTAATTTGAATGCCGCCTCTGGTTTTAACTCTTAACCTAACCCTAACCCTAACCCTAACCCTAACCCTAACCCTAACCCTAACCCTAATCTTAACCATAACCTAATCCCTAATTATTCTAACCCCAACCTCAATAAACCTAATCTTAACCATTACCTAATCCCTAATTATTCTAACCCCAACCTCAATAAACCTAATCTTAACCATTACCTAATCCCTAATTACTCTAACCCCAACCTCAATAAACCTAATCTTAACCATTACCTAATCCCTAATTACTCTAACCCCAACCTCAATAAACCTAATCTTAACCATAACCTCATTCCTAATTATTCCAACCCCAACCTCAATAAGCCTAATCTTAACCATAACCTAATCCCTAATTACTCTAACCCCAACCTCAATAAACCTAATCTTAACCATTACCTAATCCCTAATTACTCTAACCCCAACCTCAATAAACCTAATCTTAACCATAACCTAATCTTAACCATCACCTAATCCCTAATTACTCTAACCCCAACCTCAATAAACCTAATCTTAACCATCACCTAATCCCTAATTACTCTAACCCCAACCTCAATAAACCTAATCTTAACCATAACCTCATTTCTAATTATTCCAACCCCAACCTCAATAAGCCTAATCTTAACCATAACCTAATCCCTAATTATTCTAACCCCAACCTCAATAGACTCATCTCAACGATGACCTTACCCCAATTATTTACCATAACCCAACCCCTAATTACTCTAACCCTAAGCTTAATAAACCTAATTTCAACCCAATTCCCAATTATTCCCGTATCTCGGACGCCTTTAGGACCAGGGTCACGGGGCTCCGATATGTCGCTCGTGCCTACGCGCGGTCCGTCGTACTCTGGTCCGGTGGGCCTACGACATCCGGTTCCCTCGCGGGACCTCCGCACGTCGTCTGGGGCCTGACGACTACTCGCGTACGCGTCGGGGCCCGTGTCTCGGCCGCCTTTCGGACCACGGTGACGGGGCTCCGATATGTCGCTCGTGGCCGGGCCCCCTCCGACGTGCTCGGTTTCGGTGCGCCTACGTCCTACGGTTCCGCCGCGGGACCCCGAAACGTGGTTTTTTGGGCCTACTCGCGTACGCGTCGGGGGCCCGTATCTCGTATCTCGTATCTTTCCACGCGGGACCGCGGGGCTCCGATATGTCGCTGGTAGGTTGGACCTGCACGCCCTGTGCGATTTTGGAGGTCCTACGACGTTTCTTCGAATTTTCCCGATTATTTGACTGAGTGTAGACTAGGGTCAGATCGGCCGCATTCTCTTAATCCGGGAACCTTGCACCATATGGTCGCTGCTTCCCGGCTTAAGGATCTGACCTCTGCAGGGCATGTTCGGAACTGCATCGACATTAAGAAAAGGAAATAAGAAACCCGATGAAACGGCACATTTTCCAGTGTTAGTGCACAGCTTGAAGTTTGTTCTTCTGACCAATCGTTGCTACATCTATGCTGTAGCAGCCTCAAGAGCTGAGAAATCCCATTTTGAATGAATTAAAAGTCAATCGGCGTCTATCCCAGTGGGTTCGGACACCAGCTCTGAATATCCTTCATGAACATAATATCATTGTATGTTGTGTTTGTCTGGATTGAGCTTTTTACATGAAATTATTTACACACTTTATGAACAGATTTTGGAAAGCTCTTTCACTTTGCATTGGAAACACTACATTTCAAGCCGACCACTTCTCCCTGCTCACAGCTGGAAACGCACCGCTCGTTTTTAACCCTCTGCTGCCATCTACTGGACGTTTTCGGTTACAACGTCCTCATGTACTTTTAGAAGTCATACAGCACCAGTTTGTAGGACTTTCAAGGTAGAATGAACCACCTCGTACCCCCCCAACGACACCAGCTATCTTTTTTTGTACCCCCACTGCCTAATTACTTTTACTGGGCTCCAATCTTTAAGTCAGAAGAATGTCAACCGATTTTTGTACCTCATTACAAAACAAACCCCAAGCTAACCCCAGACTTACTGCAAGGTGGCACCTGCTGTTTAGGTTAGGAACTGCATCTAACCCCAAGCTAACCCCAGACTTACTGAAAGCTGGCACCTGCTGTTTAGGTTAGGAACTGCATCTAACCCCAAGCTAACCCCAGACTTACTGAAAGCTGGCACCTGCTGTTTAGGTTAGGAACTGCATCTAACCCCAAGCTAACCCCAGACTTACTGCAAGGTGGCACCTGCTGTTTAGGTTAGGAACTGCATCTAACCCCAAGCTAACCCCAGACTTACTGAAAGCTGGCACCTGCTGTTTAGGTTAGGAACTGCATCTAACCCCACATGAAATTAAGAAACCCAAATGAAAGGGCACATTTTCTGCATAATTGCACAGCTTGTAACCCTTGTAACCAATCATGGCTACATCTCTGTAGCAAGCTTTAGGAGCTGAGAAATCGATCCAAGTTTGAATTAGGGCCTGTTTATGTAGCTGCAGACAGTTCTCTTGTCCTTTATGTTCCACGTTTCCTTAATCTTAACCATCACCTAATCCCTAATTACTCTAACCCCAACCTCAATAAACCTAATCTTAACCATCACCTAATCCCTAATTACTCTAACCCCAACCTCAATAAACCTAATCTTAACCATAACCTCATTCCTAATTATTCCAACCCCAACCTCAATAAGCCTAATCTTAACCATAACCTAATCCCTAATTACTCTAACCCCAACCTCAATAAACCTAATCTTAACCATCACCTAATCCCTAATTACTCTAACCCCAACCTCAATAAACCTAATCTTAACCATCACCTAATCCCTAATTACTCTAACCCCAACCTCAATAAACCTAATCTTAACCATAACCTCATTCCTAATTATTCCAACCCCAACCTCAATAAGCCTAATCTTAACCATAACCTAATCCCTAATTACTCTAACCCCAACCTCAATAGACTCATCTCAACGATGACCTTACCCCAATTATTTACCATAACCCAACCCCTAATTACTCTAACCCTAAGCTTAATAAACCTAATTTCAACCCAATTCCCAATTATTCCAACCCCAACCACAATAAACTCCATTTCAACCATAACCCAACTCCCAATTATTCTAACCCTAATCCTAATAAACCTTCCAACTAGAACCTAACCTTCATTTACACTGTCCCCAATCACAATAAATGAAATTTCAATTATAGTTCAGTCCATAATTATATCAACTCTAACCTTAATAAACCTAATTACAACTTCAACCCAATTTCCAAGTACTTTAAATTCAATACACTGAAGCTCTACTACAACCTAATCTTTGATCATCCTAGCCCTGACCCCAAATAAACTGAATTTTAACCGCAATCTAATCACCCATCATCCTAACCCCAATTTAGATTAAAACTAGACTGACTACAACCCACCCTACCTACAATTAATTCAACTTCGACCTCAATAGATATATTTCTAACCCTGACCTACCTTAACCACCTTGACCATAAATTATACAATATAATTGATTGACCTAAAACATAATTTAAAATGGAAACCCCCAAAATAAATCGATATCCTATGTAATATTAATGAAATAAAAAAGGAATAAGGAAAAAAAGGTTATACCACAAGAGGGACACCTGAGGGCGCCACAGTCAACATGAAGTCCTCGAGGATGTTTGGGTATGGATATGGACGTTTGTGTAATATTTTTTGCCACAAGCAAACCAAGAATACACACCGTAGAGAAGTTTAAAGAGCCAAGCGCGCTGAGAACACGACGGTAAACACTTTACAACATGTGTACATAACTAAACATATACTAACACCTAACTACCAGTTTATTAACAATGAATTAATACATCGACTGATAGTGAGTGCATCATGAATTATTGATGAATTAATGATATGTATACATTAACAAATTAATGAGTGACATATGAATAGACTAGGGTTAAATTGGGCCTATTCGGTGCGTACTCTCTCTTAAGCTGGGAAGCCTCGACTTCCCGGCTTGACGGAATCCTAAGGCACCGCTCATTTTTGATCCTCTGCTGCCATCTTTTGGAATAGTCATGCCACATCACTTAGTATGATTTCAGGTTTTTCAACAGCTCGTATTCCAAAAAATACCAAACCTTGGCTACCTGATAAGTCAGAAGAATGTCAACCGAACTGTTCACATCTTGTTCAATCGATTCAGGTACTTTACTGTTCTGTTCCTTTATTTTTTATTGTTATTTTTTAACATTACACACACTGCCAATTGCCTGTGTGTGTGTGTGTGTGTGTGTGTGTGTGTGTGTCTGTGTCTGTGTCTGTGTGTGTGTGTGTGTGTGTGTGTGTCCACGTACTCGGCCCATGAATCTCATTCTGATACCAGGGGTTACCATTCGTGTTCTTGAACGATTATTGCATTTTTGTGCTTATCATATGTTTTGTTTTGTTTTTTTTGTGTGTGTGTTGTGTGTCATAGGTTCGTGGTCTCGTGGATGTGTGGGTCGTGTGCTGCCCACCTCGGCCACGGACGGATCTTCTGCTCCAAGTCTGACTCGGATCATGTCCTGCTGAAATAAATAAATAAAAGGTAGGCAAATAGTTAGACATACACATGGATTGATGGATGCTTTACTGATCCCCAAGGAAATAAAAGTCCCTGTGGTACAATACAACACACATCATTGACATTACAAACCAGCAAAAAGGACATGTTTGAGTTTCAACCAATGGGATTCCAAACATTTGCATACGGCCAATAGGAGAGCAGACATTTGCATACTGCTACCTCCAGCCAATAGGAGAGCAAAGATTAGCATACGTCTCATTTCAATGCCACTAATTTGAATGCCGCCTCTGGTTTTAACTCTTACCCTAACCCTAACCCTAACCCTAACCCTAACCCTAACCCTAACCCTAACCCTAACCCTAACCCTAACCCTAACCCTAACCCTAACCCTAACCCTAACCCTAACCCTAACCCTAACCCATCTAACCCCACATGAAATTAAGAAACCCAAATGAAAGGGCACATTTTCTGCATAATTGCACAGCTTGTAACCCTTGTAACCAATCATGGCTACATCTCTGTAGCAAGCTTTAGGAGCTGAGAAATCGATCCAAGTTTGAATTAGGGCCTGTTTATGTAGCTGCAGACAGTTCTCTTGTCCTTTATGTTCCACGTTTCCTTAATTTTAACCATAACCTAATCCCTAATTATTCTAACCCCAACCTCAATAAACCTAATCTTAACCATTACCTAATCCCTAATTATTCTAACCCCAACCTCAATAAACCTAATCTTAACCATTACCTAATCCCTAATTACTCTAACCCCAACCTCAATAAACCTAATCTTAACCATTACCTAATCCCTAATTACTCTAACCCCAACCTCAATAAACCTAATCTTAACCATAACCTCATTCCTAATTATTCCAACCCCAACCTCAATAAGCCTAATCTTAACCATAACCTAATCCCTAATTACTCTAACCCCAACCTCAATAAACCTAATCTTAACCATTACCTAATCCCTAATTACTCTAACCCCAACCTCAATAAACCTAATCTTAACCATAACCTAATCTTAACCATCACCTAATCCCTAATTACTCTAACCCCAACCTCAATAAACCTAATCTTAACCATCACCTAATCCCTAATTACTCTAACCCCAACCTCAATAAACCTAATCTTAACCATAACCTCATTTCTAATTATTCCAACCCCAACCTCAATAAGCCTAATCTTAACCATAACCTAATCCCTAATTATTCTAACCCCAACCTCAATAGACTCATCTCAACGATGACCTTACCCCAATTATTTACCATAACCCAACCCCTAATTACTCTAACCCTAAGCTTAATAAACCTAATTTCAACCCAATTCCCAATTATTCCCGTATCTCGGACGCCTTTAGGACCAGGGTCACGGGGCTCCGATATGTCGCTCGTGCCTACGCGCGGTCCGTCGTACTCTGGTCCGGTGGGCCTACGACATCCGGTTCCCTCGCGGGACCTCCGCACGTCGTCTGGGGCCTGACGACTACTCGCGTACGCGTCGGGGCCCGTGTCTCGGCCGCCTTTCGGACCACGGTGACGGGGCTCCGATATGTCGCTCGTGGCCGGGCCCCCTCCGACGTGCTCGGTTTCGGTGCGCCTACGTCCTACGGTTCCGCCGCGGGACCCCGAAACGTGGTTTTTTGGGCCTACTCGCGTACGCGTCGGGGGCCCGTATCTCGGCCGTCTTTCCACGCGGGACCGCGGGGCTCCGATATGTCGCTGGTAGGTTGGACCTGCACGCCCTGTGCGATTTTGGAGGTCCTACGACGTTTCTTCGAATTTTCCCGATTATTTGACTGAGTGTAGACTAGGGTCAGATCGGCCGCATTCTCTTAATCCGGGAACCTTGCACCATATGGTCGCTGCTTCCCGGCTTAAGGATCTGACCTCTGCAGGGCATGTTCGGAACTGCATCGACATTAAGAAAAGGAAATAAGAAACCCGATGAAACGGCACATTTTCCAGTGTTAGTGCACAGCTTGAAGTTTGTTCTTCTGACCAATCGTTGCTACATCTATGCTGTAGCAGCCTCAAGAGCTGAGAAATCCCATTTTGAATGAATTAAAAGTCAATCGGCGTCTATCCCAGTGGGTTCGGACACCAGCTCTGAATATCCTTCATGAACATAATATCATTGTATGTTGTGTTTGTCTGGATTGAGCTTTTTACATGAAATTATTTACACACTTTATGAACAGATTTTGGAAAGCTCTTTCACTTTGCATTGGAAACACTACATTTCAAGCCGACCACTTCTCCCTGCTCACAGCTGGAAACGCACCGCTCGTTTTTAACCCTCTGCTGCCATCTACTGGACGTTTTCGGTTACAACGTCCTCATGTACTTTTAGAAGTCATACAGCACCAGTTTGTAGGACTTTCAAGGTAGAATGAACCACCTCGTACCCCCCCAACGACACCAGCTATCTTTTTTTGTACCCCCACTGCCTAATTACTTTTACTGGGCTCCAATCTTTAAGTCAGAAGAATGTCAACCGATTTTTGTACCTCATTACAAAACAAACCCCAAGCTAACCCCAGACTTACTGCAAGGTGGCACCTGCTGTTTAGGTTAGGAACTGCATCTAACCCCAAGCTAACCCCAGACTTACTGAAAGCTGGCACCTGCTGTTTAGGTTAGGAACTGCATCTAACCCCAAGCTAACCCCAGACTTACTGAAAGCTGGCACCTGCTGTTTAGGTTAGGAACTGCATCTAACCCCAAGCTAACCCCAGACTTACTGCAAGGTGGCACCTGCTGTTTAGGTTAGGAACTGCATCTAACCCCAAGCTAACCCCAGACTTACTGAAAGCTGGCACCTGCTGTTTAGGTTAGGAACTGCATCTAACCCCACATGAAATTAAGAAACCCAAATGAAAGGGCACATTTTCTGCATAATTGCACAGCTTGTAACCCTTGTAACCAATCATGGCTACATCTCTGTAGCAAGCTTTAGGAGCTGAGAAATCGATCCAAGTTTGAATTAGGGCCTGTTTATGTAGCTGCAGACAGTTCTCTTGTCCTTTATGTTCCACGTTTCCTTAATCTTAACCATCACCTAATCCCTAATTACTCTAACCCCAACCTCAATAAACCTAATCTTAACCATCACCTAATCCCTAATTACTCTAACCCCAACCTCAATAAACCTAATCTTAACCATAACCTCATTCCTAATTATTCCAACCCCAACCTCAATAAGCCTAATCTTAACCATAACCGAATCCCTAATTACTCTAACCCCAACCTCAATAGACTCATCTCAACGATGACCTTACCCCAATTATTTACCATGACCCAACCCCTAATTACTCTAACCCTAAGCTTAATAAACCTAATTTCAACCCAATTCCCAATTATTCCAACCCCAACCACAATAAACTCCATTTCAACCATAACCCAACTCCCAATTATTCTAACCCTAATCCTAATAAACCTTCCAACTAGAACCTAACCTTCATTTACACTGTCCCCAATCACAATAAATGAAATTTCAATTATAGTTCAGTCCATAATTATATCAACTCTAACCTTAATAAACCTAATTACAACTTCAACCCAATTTCCAAGTACTTTAAATTCAATACACTGAAGCTCTACTACAACCTAATCTTTGATCATCCTAGCCCTGACCCCAAATAAACTGAATTTTAACCGCAATCTAATCACCCATCATCCTAACCCCAATTTAGATTAAAACTAGACTGACTACAACCCACCCTACCTACAATTAATTCAACTTCGACCTCAATAGATATATTTCTAACCCTGACCTACCTTAACCACCTTGACCATAAATTATACAATATAATTGATTGACCTAAAACATAATTTAAAATGGAAACCCCCAAAATCAATCGATATCCTATGTAATATTAATGAAATAAAAAAGGAATAAGGAAAAAAAGGTTATACCACAAGAGGGACACCTGAGGGCGCCACAGTCAACATGAAGTCCTCGAGGATGTTTGGGTATGGATATGGACGTTTGTGTAATATTTTTTGCCACAAGCAAACCAAGAATACACACCGTAGAGAAGTTTAAAGAGCCAAGCGCGCTGAGAACACGACGGTAAACACTTTACAACATGTGTACATAACTAAACATATACTAACACCTAACTACCAGTTTATTAACAATGAATTAATACATCGACTGATAGTGAGTGCATCATGAATTATTGATGAATTAATGATATGTATACATTAACAAATTAATGAGTGACATATGAATAGACTAGGGTTAAATTGGGCCTATTCGGTGCGTACTCTCTCTTAAGCTGGGAAGCCTCGACTTCCCGGCTTGACGGAATCCTAAGGCACCGCTCATTTTTGATCCTCTGCTGCCATCTTTTGGAATAGTCATGCCACATCACTTAGTATGATTTCAGGTTTTTCAACAGCTCATATTCCAAAAAATACCAAACCTTGGCTACCTGATAAGTCAGAAGAATGTCAACCGAACTGTTCACATCTTGTTCAATCGATTCAGGTACTTTACTGTTCTGTTCCTTTATTTTTTATTGTTATTTTTTAACATTACACACACTGCCAATTGCCTGTGTGTGTGTGTGTGTGTGTGTGTGTGTGTGTGTCTGTGTCTGTGTCTGTGTGTGTGTGTGTGTGTGTGTGTGTCCACGTACTCGGCCCATGAATCTCATTCTGATACCAGGGGTTACCATTCGTGTTCTTGAACGATTATTGCATTTTTGTGCTTATCATATGTTTTGTTTTGTTTTTTTTGTGTGTGTGTTGTGTGTCATAGGTTCGTGGTCTCGTGGATGTGTGGGTCGTGTGCTGCCCACCTCGGCCACGGACGGATCTTCTGCTCCAAGTCTGACTCGGATCATGTCCTGCTGAAATAAATAAATAAAAGGTAGGCAAATAGTTAGACATACACATGGATTGATGGATGCTTTACTGATCCCCAAGGAAATAAAAGTCCCTGTGGTACAATACAACACACATCATTGACATTACAAACCAGCAAAAAGGACATGTTTGAGTTTCAACCAATGGGATTCCAAACATTTGCATACGGCCAATAGGAGAGCAGACATTTGCATACTGCTACCTCCAGCCAATAGGAGAGCAAAGATTAGCATACGTCTCATTTCAATGCCACTAATTTGAATGCCGCCTCTGGTTTTAACTCTTAACCTAACCCTAACCCTAACCCTAACCCTAACCCTAACCCTAACCCTAACCCTGGTTTTAACTCTTAACCTAACCCTAACCCTAACCCTAACCCTAACCCTAACCCCAAGCTAACCCCAGACTTACTGAAAGCTGGCACCTGCTGTTTAGGTTAGGAACTGCATCTAACCCCAAGCTAACCCCAGACTTACTGAAAGCTGGCACCTGCTGTTTAGGTTAGGAACTGCATCTAACCCCAAGCTAACCCCAGACTTACTGAAAGCTGGCACCTGCTGTTTAGGTTAGGAACTGCATCTAACCCCAAGCTAACCCCAGACTTACTGAAAGCTGGCACCTGCTGTTTAGGTTAGGAACTGCATCTAACCCCAAGCTAACCCCAGACTTACTGAAAGCTGGCACCTGCTGTTTAGGTTAGGAACTGCATCTAACCCCACATGAAATTAAGAAACCCAAATGAAAGGGCACATTTTCTGCATAATTGCACAGCTTGTAACCCTTGTAACCAATCATGGCTACATCTCTGTAGCAAGCTTTAGGAGCTGAGAAATCGATCCAAGTTTGAATTAGGGCCTGTTTATGTAGCTGCAGACAGTTCTCTTGTCCTTTATGTTCCACGTTTCCTTAATCTTAACCATCACCTAATCCCTAATTACTCTAACCCCAACCTCAATAAACCTAATCTTAACCATCACCTAATCCCTAATTACTCTAACCCCAACCTCAATAAACCTAATCTTAACCATAACCTCATTCCTAATTATTCCAACCCCAACCTCAATAAGCCTAATCTTAACCATAACCTAATCCCTAATTACTCTAACCCCAACCTCAATAAACCTAATCTTAACCATCACCTAATCCCTAATTACTCTAACCCCAACCTCAATAAACCTAATCTTAACCATCACCTAATCCCTAATTACTCTAACCCCAACCTCAATAAACCTAATCTTAACCATAACCTCATTCCTAATTATTCCAACCCCAACCTCAATAAGCCTAATCTTAACCATAACCTAATCCCTAATTACTCTAACCCCAACCTCAATAGACTCATCTCAACGATGACCTTACCCCAATTATTTACCATAACCCAACCCCTAATTACTCTAACCCTAAGCTTAATAAACCTAATTTCAACCCAATTCCCAATTATTCCAACCCCAACCACAATAAACTCCATTTCAACCATAACCCAACTCCCAATTATTCTAACCCTAATCCTAATAAACCTTCCAACTAGAACCTAACCTTCATTTACACTGTCCCCAATCACAATAAATGAAATTTCAATTATAGTTCAGTCCATAATTATATCAACTCTAACCTTAATAAACCTAATTACAACTTCAACCCAATTTCCAAGTACTTTAAATTCAATACACTGAAGCTCTACTACAACCTAATCTTTGATCATCCTAGCCCTGACCCCAAATAAACTGAATTTTAACCGCAATCTAATCACCCATCATCCTAACCCCAATTTAGATTAAAACTAGACTGACTACAACCCACCCTACCTACAATTAATTCAACTTCGACCTCAATAGATATATTTCTAACCCTGACCTACCTTAACCACCTTGACCATAAATTATACAATATAATTGATTGACCTAAAACATAATTTAAAATGGAAACCCCCAAAATCAATCGATATCCTATGTAATATTAATGAAATAAAAAAGGAATAAGGAAAAAAAGGTTATACCACAAGAGGGACACCTGAGGGCGCCACAGTCAACATGAAGTCCTCGAGGATGTTTGGGTATGGATATGGACGTTTGTGTAATATTTTTTGCCACAAGCAAACCAAGAATACACACCGTAGAGAAGTTTAAAGAGCCAAGCGCGCTGAGAACACGACGGTAAACACTTTACAACATGTGTACATAACTAAACATATACTAACACCTAACTACCAGTTTATTAACAATGAATTAATACATCGACTGATAGTGAGTGCATCATGAATTATTGATGAATTAATGATATGTATACATTAACAAATTAATGAGTGACATATGAATAGACTAGGGTTAAATTGGGCCTATTCGGTGCGTACTCTCTCTTAAGCTGGGAAGCCTCGACTTCCCGGCTTGACGGAATCCTAAGGCACCGCTCATTTTTGATCCTCTGCTGCCATCTTTTGGAATAGTCATGCCACATCACTTAGTATGATTTCAGGTTTTTCAACAGCTCATATTCCAAAAAATACCAAACCTTGGCTACCTGATAAGTCAGAAGAATGTCAACCGAACTGTTCACATCTTGTTCAATCGATTCAGGTACTTTACTGTTCTGTTCCTTTATTTTTTATTGTTATTTTTTAACATTACACACACTGCCAATTGCCTGTGTGTGTGTGTGTGTGTGTGTGTGTGTGTCTGTGTCTGTGTCTGTGTGTGTGTGTGTGTGTGTGTGTGTCCACGTACTCGGCCCATGAATCTCATTCTGATACCAGGGGTTACCATTCGTGTTCTTGAACGATTATTGCATTTTTGTGCTTATCATATGTTTTGTTTTGTTTTTTTTGTGTGTGTGTTGTGTGTCATAGGTTCGTGGTCTCGTGGATGTGTGGGTCGTGTGCTGCCCACCTCGGCCACGGACGGATCTTCTGCTCCAAGTCTGACTCGGATCATGTCCTGCTGAAATAAATAAATAAAAGGTAGGCAAATAGTTAGACATACACATGGATTGATGGATGCTTTACTGATCCCCAAGGAAATAAAAGTCCCTGTGGTACAATACAACACACATCATTGACATTACAAACCAGCAAAAAGGACATGTTTGAGTTTCAACCAATGGGATTCCAAACATTTGCATACGGCCAATAGGAGAGCAGACATTTGCATACTGCTACCTCCAGCCAATAGGAGAGCAAAGATTAGCATACGTCTCATTTCAATGCCACTAATTTGAATGCCGCCTCTGGTTTTAACTCTTAACCTATGAGCAAAACCCTAACCACGCCCCCAATCCAAGGCCTAACCCCAAGCTAACCCCAGACTTACTGAAAGCTGGCACCTGCTGTTTAGGTTAGGAACTGCATCTAACCCCAAGCTAACCCCAGACTTACTGAAAGCTGGCACCTGCTGTTTAGGTTAGGAACTGCATCTAACCCCAAGCTAACCCCAGACTTACTGAAAGCTGGCACCTGCTGTTTAGGTTAGGAACTGCATCTAACCCCAAGCTAACCCCAGACTTACTGAAAGCTGGCACCTGCTGTTTAGGTTAGGAACTGCATCTAACCCCAAGCTAACCCCAGACTTACTGAAAGCTGGCACCTGCTGTTTAGGTTAGGAACTGCATCTAACCCCACATGAAATTAAGAAACCCAAATGAAAGGGCACATTTTCTGCATAATTGCACAGCTTGTAACCCTTGTAACCAATCATGGCTACATCTCTGTAGCAAGCTTTAGGAGCTGAGAAATCGATCCAAGTTTGAATTAGGGCCTGTTTATGTAGCTGCAGACAGTTCTCTTGTCCTTTATGTTCCACGTTTCCTTAATCTTAACCATCACCTAATCCCTAATTACTCTAACCCCAACCTCAATAAACCTAATCTTAACCATCACCTAATCCCTAATTACTCTAACCCCAACCTCAATAAACCTAATCTTAACCATAACCTCATTCCTAATTATTCCAACCCCAACCTCAATAAGCCTAATCTTAACCATAACCTAATCCCTAATTACTCTAACCCCAACCTCAATAAACCTAATCTTAACCATCACCTAATCCCTAATTACTCTAACCCCAACCTCAATAAACCTAATCTTAACCATCACCTAATCCCTAATTACTCTAACCCCAACCTCAATAAACCTAATCTTAACCATAACCTCATTCCTAATTATTCCAACCCCAACCTCAATAAGCCTAATCTTAACCATAACCTAATCCCTAATTACTCTAACCCCAACCTCAATAGACTCATCTCAACGATGACCTTACCCCAATTATTTACCATAACCCAACCCCTAATTACTCTAACCCTAAGCTTAATAAACCTAATTTCAACCCAATTCCCAATTATTCCAACCCCAACCACAATAAACTCCATTTCAACCATAACCCAACTCCCAATTATTCTAACCCTAATCCTAATAAACCTTCCAACTAGAACCTAACCTTCATTTACACTGTCCCCAATCACAATAAATGAAATTTCAATTATAGTTCAGTCCATAATTATATCAACTCTAACCTTAATAAACCTAATTACAACTTCAACCCAATTTCCAAGTACTTTAAATTCAATACACTGAAGCTCTACTACAACCTAATCTTTGATCATCCTAGCCCTGACCCCAAATAAACTGAATTTTAACCGCAATCTAATCACCCATCATCCTAACCCCAATTTAGATTAAAACTAGACTGACTACAACCCACCCTACCTACAATTAATTCAACTTCGACCTCAATAGATATATTTCTAACCCTGACCTACCTTAACCACCTTGACCATAAATTATACAATATAATTGATTGACCTAAAACATAATTTAAAATGGAAACCCCCAAAATCAATCGATATCCTATGTAATATTAATGAAATAAAAAAGGAATAAGGAAAAAAAGGTTATACCACAAGAGGGACACCTGAGGGCGCCACAGTCAACATGAAGTCCTCGAGGATGTTTGGGTATGGATATGGACGTTTGTGTAATATTTTTTGCCACAAGCAAACCAAGAATACACACCGTAGAGAAGTTTAAAGAGCCAAGCGCGCTGAGAACACGACGGTAAACACTTTACAACATGTGTACATAACTAAACATATACTAACACCTAACTACCAGTTTATTAACAATGAATTAATACATCGACTGATAGTGAGTGCATCATGAATTATTGATGAATTAATGATATGTATACATTAACAAATTAATGAGTGACATATGAATAGACTAGGGTTAAATTGGGCCTATTCGGTGCGTACTCTCTCTTAAGCTGGGAAGCCTCGACTTCCCGGCTTGACGGAATCCTAAGGCACCGCTCATTTTTGATCCTCTGCTGCCATCTTTTGGAATAGTCATGCCACATCACTTAGTATGATTTCAGGTTTTTCAACAGCTCGTATTCCAAAAAATACCAAACCTTGGCTACCTGATAAGTCAGAAGAATGTCAACCGAACTGTTCACATCTTGTTCAATCGATTCAGGTACTTTACTGTTCTGTTCCTTTATTTTTTATTGTTATTTTTTAACATTACACACACTGCCAATTGCCTGTGTGTGTGTGTGTGTGTGTGTGTGTGTGTGTGTGTGTCTGTGTCTGTGTCTGTGTGTGTGTGTGTGTGTGTGTGTGTCCACGTACTCGGCCCATGAATCTCATTCTGATACCAGGGGTTACCATTCGTGTTCTTGAACGATTATTGCATTTTTGTGCTTATCATATGTTTTGTTTTGTTTTTTTTGTGTGTGTGTTGTGTGTCATAGGTTCGTGGTCTCGTGGATGTGTGGGTCGTGTGCTGCCCACCTCGGCCACGGACGGATCTTCTGCTCCAAGTCTGACTCGGATCATGTCCTGCTGAAATAAATAAATAAAAGGTAGGCAAATAGTTAGACATACACATGGATTGATGGATGCTTTACTGATCCCCAAGGAAATAAAAGTCCCTGTGGTACAATACAACACACATCATTGACATTACAAACCAGCAAAAAGGACATGTTTGAGTTTCAACCAATGGGATTCCAAACATTTGCATACGGCCAATAGGAGAGCAGACATTTGCATACTGCTACCTCCAGCCAATAGGAGAGCAAAGATTAGCATACGTCTCATTTCAATGCCACTAATTTGAATGCCGCCTCTGGTTTTAACTCTTAACCTATGAGCAAAACCCTAACCACGCCCCCAATCCAAGGCCTAACCCCAAGCTAACCCCAGACTTACTGCAAGGTGGCACCTGCTGTTTAGGTTAGGAACTGCATCTAACCCCAAGCTAACCCCAGACTTACTGAAAGCTGGCACCTGCTGTTTAGGTTAGGAACTGCATCTAACCCCACATGAAATTAAGAAACCCAAATGAAAGGGCACATTTTCTGCATAATTGCACAGCTTGTAACCCTTGTAACCAATCATGGCTACATCTCTGTAGCAAGCTTTAGGAGCTGAGAAATCGATCCAAGTTTGAATTAGGGCCTGTTTATGTAGCTGCAGACAGTTCTCTTGTCCTTTATGTTCCACGTTTCCTTAATTTTAACCATAACCTAATCCCTAATTATTCTAACCCCAACCTCAATAAACCTAATCTTAACCATTACCTAATCCCTAATTATTCTAACCCCAACCTCAATAAACCTAATCTTAACCATTACCTAATCCCTAATTACTCTAACCCCAACCTCAATAAACCTAATCTTAACCATTACCTAATCCCTAATTACTCTAACCCCAACCTCAATAAACCTAATCTTAACCATAACCTCATTCCTAATTATTCCAACCCCAACCTCAATAAGCCTAATCTTAACCATAACCTAATCCCTAATTACTCTAACCCCAACCTCAATAAACCTAATCTTAACCATTACCTAATCCCTAATTACTCTAACCCCAACCTCAATAAACCTAATCTTAACCATAACCTAATCTTAACCATCACCTAATCCCTAATTACTCTAACCCCAACCTCAATAAACCTAATCTTAACCATCACCTAATCCCTAATTACTCTAACCCCAACCTCAATAAACCTAATCTTAACCATAACCTCATTTCTAATTATTCCAACCCCAACCTCAATAAGCCTAATCTTAACCATAACCTAATCCCTAATTATTCTAACCCCAACCTCAATAGACTCATCTCAACGATGACCTTACCCCAATTATTTACCATAACCCAACCCCTAATTACTCTAACCCTAAGCTTAATAAACCTAATTTCAACCCAATTCCCAATTATTCCCGTATCTCGGACGCCTTTAGGACCAGGGTCACGGGGCTCCGATATGTCGCTCGTGCCTACGCGCGGTCCGTCGTACTCTGGTCCGGTGGGCCTACGACATCCGGTTCCCTCGCGGGACCTCCGCACGTCGTCTGGGGCCTGACGACTACTCGCGTACGCGTCGGGGCCCGTGTCTCGGCCGCCTTTCGGACCACGGTGACGGGGCTCCGATATGTCGCTCGTGGCCGGGCCCCCTCCGACGTGCTCGGTTTCGGTGCGCCTACGTCCTACGGTTCCGCCGCGGGACCCCGAAACGTGGTTTTTTGGGCCTACTCGCGTACGCGTCGGGGGCCCGTATCTCGGCCGTCTTTCCACGCGGGACCGCGGGGCTCCGATATGTCGCTGGTAGGTTGGACCTGCACGCCCTGTGCGATTTTGGAGGTCCTACGACGTTTCTTCGAATTTTCCCGATTATTTGACTGAGTGTAGACTAGGGTCAGATCGGCCGCATTCTCTTAATCCGGGAACCTTGCACCATATGGTCGCTGCTTCCCGGCTTAAGGATCTGACCTCTGCAGGGCATGTTCGGAACTGCATCGACATTAAGAAAAGGAAATAAGAAACCCGATGAAACGGCACATTTTCCAGTGTTAGTGCACAGCTTGAAGTTTGTTCTTCTGACCAATCGTTGCTACATCTATGCTGTAGCAGCCTCAAGAGCTGAGAAATCCCATTTTGAATGAATTAAAAGTCAATCGGCGTCTATCCCAGTGGGTTCGGACACCAGCTCTGAATATCCTTCATGAACATAATATCATTGTATGTTGTGTTTGTCTGGATTGAGCTTTTTACATGAAATTATTTACACACTTTATGAACAGATTTTGGAAAGCTCTTTCACTTTGCATTGGAAACACTACATTTCAAGCCGACCACTTCTCCCTGCTCACAGCTGGAAACGCACCGCTCGTTTTTAACCCTCTGCTGCCATCTACTGGACGTTTTCGGTTACAACGTCCTCATGTACTTTTAGAAGTCATACAGCACCAGTTTGTAGGACTTTCAAGGTAGAATGAACCACCTCGTACCCCCCCAACGACACCAGCTATCTTTTTTTGTACCCCCACTGCCTAATTACTTTTACTGGGCTCCAATCTTTAAGTCAGAAGAATGTCAACCGATTTTTGTACCTCATTACAAAACAAACCCCAAGCTAACCCCAGACTTACTGCAAGGTGGCACCTGCTGTTTAGGTTAGGAACTGCATCTAACCCCAAGCTAACCCCAGACTTACTGAAAGCTGGCACCTGCTGTTTAGGTTAGGAACTGCATCTAACCCCAAGCTAACCCCAGACTTACTGAAAGCTGGCACCTGCTGTTTAGGTTAGGAACTGCATCTAACCCCAAGCTAACCCCAGACTTACTGCAAGGTGGCACCTGCTGTTTAGGTTAGGAACTGCATCTAACCCCAAGCTAACCCCAGACTTACTGAAAGCTGGCACCTGCTGTTTAGGTTAGGAACTGCATCTAACCCCACATGAAATTAAGAAACCCAAATGAAAGGGCACATTTTCTGCATAATTGCACAGCTTGTAACCCTTGTAACCAATCATGGCTACATCTCTGTAGCAAGCTTTAGGAGCTGAGAAATCGATCCAAGTTTGAATTAGGGCCTGTTTATGTAGCTGCAGACAGTTCTCTTGTCCTTTATGTTCCACGTTTCCTTAATCTTAACCATCACCTAATCCCTAATTACTCTAACCCCAACCTCAATAAACCTAATCTTAACCATCACCTAATCCCTAATTACTCTAACCCCAACCTCAATAAACCTAATCTTAACCATAACCTCATTCCTAATTATTCCAACCCCAACCTCAATAAGCCTAATCTTAACCATAACCGAATCCCTAATTACTCTAACCCCAACCTCAATAGACTCATCTCAACGATGACCTTACCCCAATTATTTACCATGACCCAACCCCTAATTACTCTAACCCTAAGCTTAATAAACCTAATTTCAACCCAATTCCCAATTATTCCAACCCCAACCACAATAAACTCCATTTCAACCATAACCCAACTCCCAATTATTCTAACCCTAATCCTAATAAACCTTCCAACTAGAACCTAACCTTCATTTACACTGTCCCCAATCACAATAAATGAAATTTCAATTATAGTTCAGTCCATAATTATATCAACTCTAACCTTAATAAACCTAATTACAACTTCAACCCAATTTCCAAGTACTTTAAATTCAATACACTGAAGCTCTACTACAACCTAATCTTTGATCATCCTAGCCCTGACCCCAAATAAACTGAATTTTAACCGCAATCTAATCACCCATCATCCTAACCCCAATTTAGATTAAAACTAGACTGACTACAACCCACCCTACCTACAATTAATTCAACTTCGACCTCAATAGATATATTTCTAACCCTGACCTACCTTAACCACCTTGACCATAAATTATACAATATAATTGATTGACCTAAAACATAATTTAAAATGGAAACCCCCAAAATCAATCGATATCCTATGTAATATTAATGAAATAAAAAAGGAATAAGGAAAAAAAGGTTATACCACAAGAGGGACACCTGAGGGCGCCACAGTCAACATGAAGTCCTCGAGGATGTTTGGGTATGGATATGGACGTTTGTGTAATATTTTTTGCCACAAGCAAACCAAGAATACACACCGTAGAGAAGTTTAAAGAGCCAAGCGCGCTGAGAACACGACGGTAAACACTTTACAACATGTGTACATAACTAAACATATACTAACACCTAACTACCAGTTTATTAACAATGAATTAATACATCGACTGATAGTGAGTGCATCATGAATTATTGATGAATTAATGATATGTATACATTAACAAATTAATGAGTGACATATGAATAGACTAGGGTTAAATTGGGCCTATTCGGTGCGTACTCTCTCTTAAGCTGGGAAGCCTCGACTTCCCGGCTTGACGGAATCCTAAGGCACCGCTCATTTTTGATCCTCTGCTGCCATCTTTTGGAATAGTCATGCCACATCACTTAGTATGATTTCAGGTTTTTCAACAGCTCGTATTCCAAAAAATACCAAACCTTGGCTACCTGATAAGTCAGAAGAATGTCAACCGAACTGTTCACATCTTGTTCAATCGATTCAGGTACTTTACTGTTCTGTTCCTTTATTTTTTATTGTTATTTTTTAACATTACACACACTGCCAATTGCCTGTGTGTGTGTGTGTGTGTGTGTGTGTGTGTCTGTGTCTGTGTCTGTGTGTGTGTGTGTGTGTGTGTGTGTCCACGTACTCGGCCCATGAATCTCATTCTGATACCAGGGGTTACCATTCGTGTTCTTGAACGATTATTGCATTTTTGTGCTTATCATATGTTTTGTTTTGTTTTTTTTGTGTGTGTGTTGTGTGTCATAGGTTCGTGGTCTCGTGGATGTGTGGGTCGTGTGCTGCCCACCTCGGCCACGGACGGATCTTCTGCTCCAAGTCTGACTCGGATCATGTCCTGCTGAAATAAATAAATAAAAGGTAGGCAAATAGTTAGACATACACATGGATTGATGGATGCTTTACTGATCCCCAAGGAAATAAAAGTCCCTGTGGTACAATACAACACACATCATTGACATTACAAACCAGCAAAAAGGACATGTTTGAGTTTCAACCAATGGGATTCCAAACATTTGCATACGGCCAATAGGAGAGCAGACATTTGCATACTGCTACCTCCAGCCAATAGGAGAGCAAAGATTAGCATACGTCTCATTTCAATGCCACTAATTTGAATGCCGCCTCTGGTTTTAACTCTTAACCTAACCCTAACCCTAACCCTAACCCTAACCCTAACCCTAACCCTAACCCTAACCCTAACCCTAATAAACCTTCCAACTAGAACCTAACCTTCATTTACACTGTCCCCAATCACAATAAATGAAATTTCAATTATAGTTCAGTCCATAATTATATCAACTCTAACCTTAATAAACCTAATTACAACTTCAACCCAATTTCCAAGTACTTTAAATTCAATACACTGAAGCTCTACTACAACCTAATCTTTGATCATCCTAGCCCTGACCCCAAATAAACTGAATTTTAACCGCAATCTAATCACCCATCATCCTAACCCCAATTTAGATTAAAACTAGACTGACTACAACCCACCCTACCTACAATTAATTCAACTTCGACCTCAATAGATATATTTCTAACCCTGACCTACCTTAACCACCTTGACCATAAATTATACAATATAATTGATTGACCTAAAACATAATTTAAAATGGAAACCCCCAAAATCAATCGATATCCTATGTAATATTAATGAAATAAAAAAGGAATAAGGAAAAAAAGGTTATACCACAAGAGGGACACCTGAGGGCGCCACAGTCAACATGAAGTCCTCGAGGATGTTTGGGTATGGATATGGACGTTTGTGTAATATTTTTTGCCACAAGCAAACCAAGAATACACACCGTAGAGAAGTTTAAAGAGCCAAGCGCGCTGAGAACACGACGGTAAACACTTTACAACATGTGTACATAACTAAACATATACTAACACCTAACTACCAGTTTATTAACAATGAATTAATACATCGACTGATAGTGAGTGCATCATGAATTATTGATGAATTAATGATATGTATACATTAACAAATTAATGAGTGACATATGAATAGACTAGGGTTAAATTGGGCCTATTCGGTGCGTACTCTCTCTTAAGCTGGGAAGCCTCGACTTCCCGGCTTGACGGAATCCTAAGGCACCGCTCATTTTTGATCCTCTGCTGCCATCTTTTGGAATAGTCATGCCACATCACTTAGTATGATTTCAGGTTTTTCAACAGCTCATATTCCAAAAAATACCAAACCTTGGCTACCTGATAAGTCAGAAGAATGTCAACCGAACTGTTCACATCTTGTTCAATCGATTCAGGTACTTTACTGTTCTGTTCCTTTATTTTTTATTGTTATTTTTTAACATTACACACACTGCCAATTGCCTGTGTGTGTGTGTGTGTGTGTGTGTGTGTGTCTGTGTCTGTGTCTGTGTGTGTGTGTGTGTGTGTGTGTGTCCACGTACTCGGCCCATGAATCTCATTCTGATACCAGGGGTTACCATTCGTGTTCTTGAACGATTATTGCATTTTTGTGCTTATCATATGTTTTGTTTTGTTTTTTTTGTGTGTGTGTTGTGTGTCATAGGTTCGTGGTCTCGTGGATGTGTGGGTCGTGTGCTGCCCACCTCGGCCACGGACGGATCTTCTGCTCCAAGTCTGACTCGGATCATGTCCTGCTGAAATAAATAAATAAAAGGTAGGCAAATAGTTAGACATACACATGGATTGATGGATGCTTTACTGATCCCCAAGGAAATAAAAGTCCCTGTGGTACAATACAACACACATCATTGACATTACAAACCAGCAAAAAGGACATGTTTGAGTTTCAACCAATGGGATTCCAAACATTTGCATACGGCCAATAGGAGAGCAGACATTTGCATACTGCTACCTCCAGCCAATAGGAGAGCAAAGATTAGCATACGTCTCATTTCAATGCCACTAATTTGAATGCCGCCTCTGGTTTTAACTCTTAACCTATGAGCAAAACCCTAACCACGCCCCCAATCCAAGGCCTAACCCCAAGCTAACCCCAGACTTACTGAAAGCTGGCACCTGCTGTTTAGGTTAGGAACTGCATCTAACCCCAAGCTAACCCCAGACTTACTGAAAGCTGGCACCTGCTGTTTAGGTTAGGAACTGCATCTAACCCCAAGCTAACCCCAGACTTACTGAAAGCTGGCACCTGCTGTTTAGGTTAGGAACTGCATCTAACCCCAAGCTAACCCCAGACTTACTGAAAGCTGGCACCTGCTGTTTAGGTTAGGAACTGCATCTAACCCCAAGCTAACCCCAGACTTACTGAAAGCTGGCACCTGCTGTTTAGGTTAGGAACTGCATCTAACCCCACATGAAATTAAGAAACCCAAATGAAAGGGCACATTTTCTGCATAATTGCACAGCTTGTAACCCTTGTAACCAATCATGGCTACATCTCTGTAGCAAGCTTTAGGAGCTGAGAAATCGATCCAAGTTTGAATTAGGGCCTGTTTATGTAGCTGCAGACAGTTCTCTTGTCCTTTATGTTCCACGTTTCCTTAATCTTAACCATCACCTAATCCCTAATTACTCTAACCCCAACCTCAATAAACCTAATCTTAACCATCACCTAATCCCTAATTACTCTAACCCCAACCTCAATAAACCTAATCTTAACCATAACCTCATTCCTAATTATTCCAACCCCAACCTCAATAAGCCTAATCTTAACCATAACCTAATCCCTAATTACTCTAACCCCAACCTCAATAAACCTAATCTTAACCATCACCTAATCCCTAATTACTCTAACCCCAACCTCAATAAACCTAATCTTAACCATCACCTAATCCCTAATTACTCTAACCCCAACCTCAATAAACCTAATCTTAACCATAACCTCATTCCTAATTATTCCAACCCCAACCTCAATAAGCCTAATCTTAACCATAACCTAATCCCTAATTACTCTAACCCCAACCTCAATAGACTCATCTCAACGATGACCTTACCCCAATTATTTACCATAACCCAACCCCTAATTACTCTAACCCTAAGCTTAATAAACCTAATTTCAACCCAATTCCCAATTATTCCAACCCCAACCACAATAAACTCCATTTCAACCATAACCCAACTCCCAATTATTCTAACCCTAATCCTAATAAACCTTCCAACTAGAACCTAACCTTCATTTACACTGTCCCCAATCACAATAAATGAAATTTCAATTATAGTTCAGTCCATAATTATATCAACTCTAACCTTAATAAACCTAATTACAACTTCAACCCAATTTCCAAGTACTTTAAATTCAATACACTGAAGCTCTACTACAACCTAATCTTTGATCATCCTAGCCCTGACCCCAAATAAACTGAATTTTAACCGCAATCTAATCACCCATCATCCTAACCCCAATTTAGATTAAAACTAGACTGACTACAACCCACCCTACCTACAATTAATTCAACTTCGACCTCAATAGATATATTTCTAACCCTGACCTACCTTAACCACCTTGACCATAAATTATACAATATAATTGATTGACCTAAAACATAATTTAAAATGGAAACCCCCAAAATAAATCGATATCCTATGTAATATTAATGAAATAAAAAAGGAATAAGGAAAAAAAGGTTATACCACAAGAGGGACACCTGAGGGCGCCACAGTCAACATGAAGTCCTCGAGGATGTTTGGGTATGGATATGGACGTTTGTGTAATATTTTTTGCCACAAGCAAACCAAGAATACACACCGTAGAGAAGTTTAAAGAGCCAAGCGCGCTGAGAACACGACGGTAAACACTTTACAACATGTGTACATAACTAAACATATACTAACACCTAACTACCAGTTTATTAACAATGAATTAATACATCGACTGATAGTGAGTGCATCATGAATTATTGATGAATTAATGATATGTATACATTAACAAATTAATGAGTGACATATGAATAGACTAGGGTTAAATTGGGCCTATTCGGTGCGTACTCTCTCTTAAGCTGGGAAGCCTCGACTTCCCGGCTTGACGGAATCCTAAGGCACCGCTCATTTTTGATCCTCTGCTGCCATCTTTTGGAATAGTCATGCCACATCACTTAGTATGATTTCAGGTTTTTCAACAGCTCGTATTCCAAAAAATACCAAACCTTGGCTACCTGATAAGTCAGAAGAATGTCAACCGAACTGTTCACATCTTGTTCAATCGATTCAGGTACTTTACTGTTCTGTTCCTTTATTTTTTATTGTTATTTTTTAACATTACACACACTGCCAATTGCCTGTGTGTGTGTGTGTGTGTGTGTGTGTGTGTGTGTGTGTGTGTCTGTGTCTGTGTCTGTGTGTGTGTGTGTGTGTGTGTGTGTCCACGTACTCGGCCCATGAATCTCATTCTGATACCAGGGGTTACCATTCGTGTTCTTGAACGATTATTGCATTTTTGTGCTTATCATATGTTTTGTTTTGTTTTTTTTGTGTGTGTGTTGTGTGTCATAGGTTCGTGGTCTCGTGGATGTGTGGGTCGTGTGCTGCCCACCTCGGCCACGGACGGATCTTCTGCTCCAAGTCTGACTCGGATCATGTCCTGCTGAAATAAATAAATAAAAGGTAGGCAAATAGTTAGACATACACATGGATTGATGGATGCTTTACTGATCCCCAAGGAAATAAAAGTCCCTGTGGTACAATACAACACACATCATTGACATTACAAACCAGCAAAAAGGACATGTTTGAGTTTCAACCAATGGGATTCCAAACATTTGCATACGGCCAATAGGAGAGCAGACATTTGCATACTGCTACCTCCAGCCAATAGGAGAGCAAAGATTAGCATACGTCTCATTTCAATGCCACTAATTTGAATGCCGCCTCTGGTTTTAACTCTTAACCTATGAGCAAAACCCTAACCACGCCCCCAATCCAAGGCCTAACCCCAAGCTAACCCCAGACTTACTGAAAGCTGGCACCTGCTGTTTAGGTTAGGAACTGCATCTAACCCCAAGCTAACCCCAGACTTACTGAAAGCTGGCACCTGCTGTTTAGGTTAGGAACTGCATCTAACCCCAAGCTAACCCCAGACTTACTGAAAGCTGGCACCTGCTGTTTAGGTTAGGAACTGCATCTAACCCCAAGCTAACCCCAGACTTACTGAAAGCTGGCACCTGCTGTTTAGGTTAGGAACTGCATCTAACCCCAAGCTAACCCCAGACTTACTGAAAGCTGGCACCTGCTGTTTAGGTTAGGAACTGCATCTAACCCCACATGAAATTAAGAAACCCAAATGAAAGGGCACATTTTCTGCATAATTGCACAGCTTGTAACCCTTGTAACCAATCATGGCTACATCTCTGTAGCAAGCTTTAGGAGCTGAGAAATCGATCCAAGTTTGAATTAGGGCCTGTTTATGTAGCTGCAGACAGTTCTCTTGTCCTTTATGTTCCACGTTTCCTTAATCTTAACCATCACCTAATCCCTAATTACTCTAACCCCAACCTCAATAAACCTAATCTTAACCATCACCTAATCCCTAATTACTCTAACCCCAACCTCAATAAACCTAATCTTAACCATAACCTCATTCCTAATTATTCCAACCCCAACCTCAATAAGCCTAATCTTAACCATAACCTAATCCCTAATTACTCTAACCCCAACCTCAATAAACCTAATCTTAACCATCACCTAATCCCTAATTACTCTAACCCCAACCTCAATAAACCTAATCTTAACCATCACCTAATCCCTAATTACTCTAACCCCAACCTCAATAAACCTAATCTTAACCATAACCTCATTCCTAATTATTCCAACCCCAACCTCAATAAGCCTAATCTTAACCATAACCTAATCCCTAATTACTCTAACCCCAACCTCAATAGACTCATCTCAACGATGACCTTACCCCAATTATTTACCATAACCCAACCCCTAATTACTCTAACCCTAAGCTTAATAAACCTAATTTCAACCCAATTCCCAATTATTCCAACCCCAACCACAATAAACTCCATTTCAACCATAACCCAACTCCCAATTATTCTAACCCTAATCCTAATAAACCTTCCAACTAGAACCTAACCTTCATTTACACTGTCCCCAATCACAATAAATGAAATTTCAATTATAGTTCAGTCCATAATTATATCAACTCTAACCTTAATAAACCTAATTACAACTTCAACCCAATTTCCAAGTACTTTAAATTCAATACACTGAAGCTCTACTACAACCTAATCTTTGATCATCCTAGCCCTGACCCCAAATAAACTGAATTTTAACCGCAATCTAATCACCCATCATCCTAACCCCAATTTAGATTAAAACTAGACTGACTACAACCCACCCTACCTACAATTAATTCAACTTCGACCTCAATAGATATATTTCTAACCCTGACCTACCTTAACCACCTTGACCATAAATTATACAATATAATTGATTGACCTAAAACATAATTTAAAATGGAAACCCCCAAAATAAATCGATATCCTATGTAATATTAATGAAATAAAAAAGGAATAAGGAAAAAAAGGTTATACCACAAGAGGGACACCTGAGGGCGCCACAGTCAACATGAAGTCCTCGAGGATGTTTGGGTATGGATATGGACGTTTGTGTAATATTTTTTGCCACAAGCAAACCAAGAATACACACCGTAGAGAAGTTTAAAGAGCCAAGCGCGCTGAGAACACGACGGTAAACACTTTACAACATGTGTACATAACTAAACATATACTAACACCTAACTACCAGTTTATTAACAATGAATTAATACATCGACTGATAGTGAGTGCATCATGAATTATTGATGAATTAATGATATGTATACATTAACAAATTAATGAGTGACATATGAATAGACTAGGGTTAAATTGGGCCTATTCGGTGCGTACTCTCTCTTAAGCTGGGAAGCCTCGACTTCCCGGCTTGACGGAATCCTAAGGCACCGCTCATTTTTGATCCTCTGCTGCCATCTTTTGGAATAGTCATGCCACATCACTTAGTATGATTTCAGGTTTTTCAACAGCTCGTATTCCAAAAAATACCAAACCTTGGCTACCTGATAAGTCAGAAGAATGTCAACCGAACTGTTCACATCTTGTTCAATCGATTCAGGTACTTTACTGTTCTGTTCCTTTATTTTTTATTGTTATTTTTTAACATTACACACACTGCCAATTGCCTGTGTGTGTGTGTGTGTGTGTGTGTGTGTGTGTGTGTGTGTGTCTGTGTCTGTGTCTGTGTGTGTGTGTGTGTGTGTGTGTGTCCACGTACTCGGCCCATGAATCTCATTCTGATACCAGGGGTTACCATTCGTGTTCTTGAACGATTATTGCATTTTTGTGCTTATCATATGTTTTGTTTTGTTTTTTTTGTGTGTGTGTTGTGTGTCATAGGTTCGTGGTCTCGTGGATGTGTGGGTCGTGTGCTGCCCACCTCGGCCACGGACGGATCTTCTGCTCCAAGTCTGACTCGGATCATGTCCTGCTGAAATAAATAAATAAAAGGTAGGCAAATAGTTAGACATACACATGGATTGATGGATGCTTTACTGATCCCCAAGGAAATAAAAGTCCCTGTGGTACAATACAACACACATCATTGACATTACAAACCAGCAAAAAGGACATGTTTGAGTTTCAACCAATGGGATTCCAAACATTTGCATACGGCCAATAGGAGAGCAGACATTTGCATACTGCTACCTCCAGCCAATAGGAGAGCAAAGATTAGCATACGTCTCATTTCAATGCCACTAATTTGAATGCCGCCTCTGGTTTTAACTCTTAACCTAACCCTAACCCTAACCCTAACCCTAACCCTAACCCTAACCCTAACCCTAACCCTAAACCTAATCTTAACCATTACCTAATCCCTAATTACTCTAACCCCAACCTCAATAAACCTAATCTTAACCATAACCTAATCTTAACCATCACCTAATCCCTAATTACTCTAACCCCAACCTCAATAAACCTAATCTTAACCATCACCTAATCCCTAATTACTCTAACCCCAACCTCAATAAACCTAATCTTAACCATAACCTCATTTCTAATTATTCCAACCCCAACCTCAATAAGCCTAATCTTAACCATAACCTAATCCCTAATTATTCTAACCCCAACCTCAATAGACTCATCTCAACGATGACCTTACCCCAATTATTTACCATAACCCAACCCCTAATTACTCTAACCCTAAGCTTAATAAACCTAATTTCAACCCAATTCCCAATTATTCCCGTATCTCGGACGCCTTTAGGACCAGGGTCACGGGGCTCCGATATGTCGCTCGTGCCTACGCGCGGTCCGTCGTACTCTGGTCCGGTGGGCCTACGACATCCGGTTCCCTCGCGGGACCTCCGCACGTCGTCTGGGGCCTGACGACTACTCGCGTACGCGTCGGGGCCCGTGTCTCGGCCGCCTTTCGGACCACGGTGACGGGGCTCCGATATGTCGCTCGTGGCCGGGCCCCCTCCGACGTGCTCGGTTTCGGTGCGCCTACGTCCTACGGTTCCGCCGCGGGACCCCGAAACGTGGTTTTTTGGGCCTACTCGCGTACGCGTCGGGGGCCCGTATCTCGGCCGTCTTTCCACGCGGGACCGCGGGGCTCCGATATGTCGCTGGTAGGTTGGACCTGCACGCCCTGTGCGATTTTGGAGGTCCTACGACGTTTCTTCGAATTTTCCCGATTATTTGACTGAGTGTAGACTAGGGTCAGATCGGCCGCATTCTCTTAATCCGGGAACCTTGCACCATATGGTCGCTGCTTCCCGGCTTAAGGATCTGACCTCTGCAGGGCATGTTCGGAACTGCATCGACATTAAGAAAAGGAAATAAGAAACCCGATGAAACGGCACATTTTCCAGTGTTAGTGCACAGCTTGAAGTTTGTTCTTCTGACCAATCGTTGCTACATCTATGCTGTAGCAGCCTCAAGAGCTGAGAAATCCCATTTTGAATGAATTAAAAGTCAATCGGCGTCTATCCCAGTGGGTTCGGACACCAGCTCTGAATATCCTTCATGAACATAATATCATTGTATGTTGTGTTTGTCTGGATTGAGCTTTTTACATGAAATTATTTACACACTTTATGAACAGATTTTGGAAAGCTCTTTCACTTTGCATTGGAAACACTACATTTCAAGCCGACCACTTCTCCCTGCTCACAGCTGGAAACGCACCGCTCGTTTTTAACCCTCTGCTGCCATCTACTGGACGTTTTCGGTTACAACGTCCTCATGTACTTTTAGAAGTCATACAGCACCAGTTTGTAGGACTTTCAAGGTAGAATGAACCACCTCGTACCCCCCCAACGACACCAGCTATCTTTTTTTGTACCCCCACTGCCTAATTACTTTTACTGGGCTCCAATCTTTAAGTCAGAAGAATGTCAACCGATTTTTGTACCTCATTACAAAACAAACCCCAAGCTAACCCCAGACTTACTGCAAGGTGGCACCTGCTGTTTAGGTTAGGAACTGCATCTAACCCCAAGCTAACCCCAGACTTACTGAAAGCTGGCACCTGCTGTTTAGGTTAGGAACTGCATCTAACCCCAAGCTAACCCCAGACTTACTGAAAGCTGGCACCTGCTGTTTAGGTTAGGAACTGCATCTAACCCCAAGCTAACCCCAGACTTACTGCAAGGTGGCACCTGCTGTTTAGGTTAGGAACTGCATCTAACCCCAAGCTAACCCCAGACTTACTGAAAGCTGGCACCTGCTGTTTAGGTTAGGAACTGCATCTAACCCCACATGAAATTAAGAAACCCAAATGAAAGGGCACATTTTCTGCATAATTGCACAGCTTGTAACCCTTGTAACCAATCATGGCTACATCTCTGTAGCAAGCTTTAGGAGCTGAGAAATCGATCCAAGTTTGAATTAGGGCCTGTTTATGTAGCTGCAGACAGTTCTCTTGTCCTTTATGTTCCACGTTTCCTTAATCTTAACCATCACCTAATCCCTAATTACTCTAACCCCAACCTCAATAAACCTAATCTTAACCATCACCTAATCCCTAATTACTCTAACCCCAACCTCAATAAACCTAATCTTAACCATAACCTCATTCCTAATTATTCCAACCCCAACCTCAATAAGCCTAATCTTAACCATAACCGAATCCCTAATTACTCTAACCCCAACCTCAATAGACTCATCTCAACGATGACCTTACCCCAATTATTTACCATGACCCAACCCCTAATTACTCTAACCCTAAGCTTAATAAACCTAATTTCAACCCAATTCCCAATTATTCCAACCCCAACCACAATAAACTCCATTTCAACCATAACCCAACTCCCAATTATTCTAACCCTAATCCTAATAAACCTTCCAACTAGAACCTAACCTTCATTTACACTGTCCCCAATCACAATAAATGAAATTTCAATTATAGTTCAGTCCATAATTATATCAACTCTAACCTTAATAAACCTAATTACAACTTCAACCCAATTTCCAAGTACTTTAAATTCAATACACTGAAGCTCTACTACAACCTAATCTTTGATCATCCTAGCCCTGACCCCAAATAAACTGAATTTTAACCGCAATCTAATCACCCATCATCCTAACCCCAATTTAGATTAAAACTAGACTGACTACAACCCACCCTACCTACAATTAATTCAACTTCGACCTCAATAGATATATTTCTAACCCTGACCTACCTTAACCACCTTGACCATAAATTATACAATATAATTGATTGACCTAAAACATAATTTAAAATGGAAACCCCCAAAATCAATCGATATCCTATGTAATATTAATGAAATAAAAAAGGAATAAGGAAAAAAAGGTTATACCACAAGAGGGACACCTGAGGGCGCCACAGTCAACATGAAGTCCTCGAGGATGTTTGGGTATGGATATGGACGTTTGTGTAATATTTTTTGCCACAAGCAAACCAAGAATACACACCGTAGAGAAGTTTAAAGAGCCAAGCGCGCTGAGAACACGACGGTAAACACTTTACAACATGTGTACATAACTAAACATATACTAACACCTAACTACCAGTTTATTAACAATGAATTAATACATCGACTGATAGTGAGTGCATCATGAATTATTGATGAATTAATGATATGTATACATTAACAAATTAATGAGTGACATATGAATAGACTAGGGTTAAATTGGGCCTATTCGGTGCGTACTCTCTCTTAAGCTGGGAAGCCTCGACTTCCCGGCTTGACGGAATCCTAAGGCACCGCTCATTTTTGATCCTCTGCTGCCATCTTTTGGAATAGTCATGCCACATCACTTAGTATGATTTCAGGTTTTTCAACAGCTCATATTCCAAAAAATACCAAACCTTGGCTACCTGATAAGTCAGAAGAATGTCAACCGAACTGTTCACATCTTGTTCAATCGATTCAGGTACTTTACTGTTCTGTTCCTTTATTTTTTATTGTTATTTTTTAACATTACACACACTGCCAATTGCCTGTGTGTGTGTGTGTGTGTGTGTGTGTGTGTCTGTGTCTGTGTCTGTGTGTGTGTGTGTGTGTGTGTGTGTCCACGTACTCGGCCCATGAATCTCATTCTGATACCAGGGGTTACCATTCGTGTTCTTGAACGATTATTGCATTTTTGTGCTTATCATATGTTTTGTTTTGTTTTTTTTGTGTGTGTGTTGTGTGTCATAGGTTCGTGGTCTCGTGGATGTGTGGGTCGTGTGCTGCCCACCTCGGCCACGGACGGATCTTCTGCTCCAAGTCTGACTCGGATCATGTCCTGCTGAAATAAATAAATAAAAGGTAGGCAAATAGTTAGACATACACATGGATTGATGGATGCTTTACTGATCCCCAAGGAAATAAAAGTCCCTGTGGTACAATACAACACACATCATTGACATTACAAACCAGCAAAAAGGACATGTTTGAGTTTCAACCAATGGGATTCCAAACATTTGCATACGGCCAATAGGAGAGCAGACATTTGCATACTGCTACCTCCAGCCAATAGGAGAGCAAAGATTAGCATACGTCTCATTTCAATGCCACTAATTTGAATGCCGCCTCTGGTTTTAACTCTTAACCTATGAGCAAAACCCTAACCACGCCCCCAATCCAAGGCCTAACCCCAAGCTAACCCCAGACTTACTGAAAGCTGGCACCTGCTGTTTAGGTTAGGAACTGCATCTAACCCCAAGCTAACCCCAGACTTACTGAAAGCTGGCACCTGCTGTTTAGGTTAGGAACTGCATCTAACCCCAAGCTAACCCCAGACTTACTGAAAGCTGGCACCTGCTGTTTAGGTTAGGAACTGCATCTAACCCCAAGCTAACCCCAGACTTACTGAAAGCTGGCACCTGCTGTTTAGGTTAGGAACTGCATCTAACCCCAAGCTAACCCCAGACTTACTGAAAGCTGGCACCTGCTGTTTAGGTTAGGAACTGCATCTAACCCCACATGAAATTAAGAAACCCAAATGAAAGGGCACATTTTCTGCATAATTGCACAGCTTGTAACCCTTGTAACCAATCATGGCTACATCTCTGTAGCAAGCTTTAGGAGCTGAGAAATCGATCCAAGTTTGAATTAGGGCCTGTTTATGTAGCTGCAGACAGTTCTCTTGTCCTTTATGTTCCACGTTTCCTTAATCTTAACCATCACCTAATCCCTAATTACTCTAACCCCAACCTCAATAAACCTAATCTTAACCATCACCTAATCCCTAATTACTCTAACCCCAACCTCAATAAACCTAATCTTAACCATAACCTCATTCCTAATTATTCCAACCCCAACCTCAATAAGCCTAATCTTAACCATAACCTAATCCCTAATTACTCTAACCCCAACCTCAATAAACCTAATCTTAACCATCACCTAATCCCTAATTACTCTAACCCCAACCTCAATAAACCTAATCTTAACCATCACCTAATCCCTAATTACTCTAACCCCAACCTCAATAAACCTAATCTTAACCATAACCTCATTCCTAATTATTCCAACCCCAACCTCAATAAGCCTAATCTTAACCATAACCTAATCCCTAATTACTCTAACCCCAACCTCAATAGACTCATCTCAACGATGACCTTACCCCAATTATTTACCATAACCCAACCCCTAATTACTCTAACCCTAAGCTTAATAAACCTAATTTCAACCCAATTCCCAATTATTCCAACCCCAACCACAATAAACTCCATTTCAACCATAACCCAACTCCCAATTATTCTAACCCTAATCCTAATAAACCTTCCAACTAGAACCTAACCTTCATTTACACTGTCCCCAATCACAATAAATGAAATTTCAATTATAGTTCAGTCCATAATTATATCAACTCTAACCTTAATAAACCTAATTACAACTTCAACCCAATTTCCAAGTACTTTAAATTCAATACACTGAAGCTCTACTACAACCTAATCTTTGATCATCCTAGCCCTGACCCCAAATAAACTGAATTTTAACCGCAATCTAATCACCCATCATCCTAACCCCAATTTAGATTAAAACTAGACTGACTACAACCCACCCTACCTACAATTAATTCAACTTCGACCTCAATAGATATATTTCTAACCCTGACCTACCTTAACCACCTTGACCATAAATTATACAATATAATTGATTGACCTAAAACATAATTTAAAATGGAAACCCCCAAAATAAATCGATATCCTATGTAATATTAATGAAATAAAAAAGGAATAAGGAAAAAAAGGTTATACCACAAGAGGGACACCTGAGGGCGCCACAGTCAACATGAAGTCCTCGAGGATGTTTGGGTATGGATATGGACGTTTGTGTAATATTTTTTGCCACAAGCAAACCAAGAATACACACCGTAGAGAAGTTTAAAGAGCCAAGCGCGCTGAGAACACGACGGTAAACACTTTACAACATGTGTACATAACTAAACATATACTAACACCTAACTACCAGTTTATTAACAATGAATTAATACATCGACTGATAGTGAGTGCATCATGAATTATTGATGAATTAATGATATGTATACATTAACAAATTAATGAGTGACATATGAATAGACTAGGGTTAAATTGGGCCTATTCGGTGCGTACTCTCTCTTAAGCTGGGAAGCCTCGACTTCCCGGCTTGACGGAATCCTAAGGCACCGCTCATTTTTGATCCTCTGCTGCCATCTTTTGGAATAGTCATGCCACATCACTTAGTATGATTTCAGGTTTTTCAACAGCTCGTATTCCAAAAAATACCAAACCTTGGCTACCTGATAAGTCAGAAGAATGTCAACCGAACTGTTCACATCTTGTTCAATCGATTCAGGTACTTTACTGTTCTGTTCCTTTATTTTTTATTGTTATTTTTTAACATTACACACACTGCCAATTGCCTGTGTGTGTGTGTGTGTGTGTGTGTGTGTGTGTGTGTGTGTGTCTGTGTCTGTGTCTGTGTGTGTGTGTGTGTGTGTGTGTGTCCACGTACTCGGCCCATGAATCTCATTCTGATACCAGGGGTTACCATTCGTGTTCTTGAACGATTATTGCATTTTTGTGCTTATCATATGTTTTGTTTTGTTTTTTTTGTGTGTGTGTTGTGTGTCATAGGTTCGTGGTCTCGTGGATGTGTGGGTCGTGTGCTGCCCACCTCGGCCACGGACGGATCTTCTGCTCCAAGTCTGACTCGGATCATGTCCTGCTGAAATAAATAAATAAAAGGTAGGCAAATAGTTAGACATACACATGGATTGATGGATGCTTTACTGATCCCCAAGGAAATAAAAGTCCCTGTGGTACAATACAACACACATCATTGACATTACAAACCAGCAAAAAGGACATGTTTGAGTTTCAACCAATGGGATTCCAAACATTTGCATACGGCCAATAGGAGAGCAGACATTTGCATACTGCTACCTCCAGCCAATAGGAGAGCAAAGATTAGCATACGTCTCATTTCAATGCCACTAATTTGAATGCCGCCTCTGGTTTTAACTCTTAACCTAACCCTAACCCTAACCCTAACCCTAACCCTAACCCTAACCCTAACCCTAATTACTCTAACCCCAACCTCAATAAACCTAATCTTAACCATCACCTAATCCCTAATTACTCTAACCCCAACCTCAATAAACCTAATCTTAACCATAACCTCATTCCTAATTATTCCAACCCCAACCTCAATAAGCCTAATCTTAACCATAACCTAATCCCTAATTACTCTAACCCCAACCTCAATAAACCTAATCTTAACCATCACCTAATCCCTAATTACTCTAACCCCAACCTCAATAAACCTAATCTTAACCATCACCTAATCCCTAATTACTCTAACCCCAACCTCAATAAACCTAATCTTAACCATAACCTCATTCCTAATTATTCCAACCCCAACCTCAATAAGCCTAATCTTAACCATAACCTAATCCCTAATTACTCTAACCCCAACCTCAATAGACTCATCTCAACGATGACCTTACCCCAATTATTTACCATAACCCAACCCCTAATTACTCTAACCCTAAGCTTAATAAACCTAATTTCAACCCAATTCCCAATTATTCCAACCCCAACCACAATAAACTCCATTTCAACCATAACCCAACTCCCAATTATTCTAACCCTAATCCTAATAAACCTTCCAACTAGAACCTAACCTTCATTTACACTGTCCCCAATCACAATAAATGAAATTTCAATTATAGTTCAGTCCATAATTATATCAACTCTAACCTTAATAAACCTAATTACAACTTCAACCCAATTTCCAAGTACTTTAAATTCAATACACTGAAGCTCTACTACAACCTAATCTTTGATCATCCTAGCCCTGACCCCAAATAAACTGAATTTTAACCGCAATCTAATCACCCATCATCCTAACCCCAATTTAGATTAAAACTAGACTGACTACAACCCACCCTACCTACAATTAATTCAACTTCGACCTCAATAGATATATTTCTAACCCTGACCTACCTTAACCACCTTGACCATAAATTATACAATATAATTGATTGACCTAAAACATAATTTAAAATGGAAACCCCCAAAATCAATCGATATCCTATGTAATATTAATGAAATAAAAAAGGAATAAGGAAAAAAAGGTTATACCACAAGAGGGACACCTGAGGGCGCCACAGTCAACATGAAGTCCTCGAGGATGTTTGGGTATGGATATGGACGTTTGTGTAATATTTTTTGCCACAAGCAAACCAAGAATACACACCGTAGAGAAGTTTAAAGAGCCAAGCGCGCTGAGAACACGACGGTAAACACTTTACAACATGTGTACATAACTAAACATATACTAACACCTAACTACCAGTTTATTAACAATGAATTAATACATCGACTGATAGTGAGTGCATCATGAATTATTGATGAATTAATGATATGTATACATTAACAAATTAATGAGTGACATATGAATAGACTAGGGTTAAATTGGGCCTATTCGGTGCGTACTCTCTCTTAAGCTGGGAAGCCTCGACTTCCCGGCTTGACGGAATCCTAAGGCACCGCTCATTTTTGATCCTCTGCTGCCATCTTTTGGAATAGTCATGCCACATCACTTAGTATGATTTCAGGTTTTTCAACAGCTCATATTCCAAAAAATACCAAACCTTGGCTACCTGATAAGTCAGAAGAATGTCAACCGAACTGTTCACATCTTGTTCAATCGATTCAGGTACTTTACTGTTCTGTTCCTTTATTTTTTATTGTTATTTTTTAACATTACACACACTGCCAATTGCCTGTGTGTGTGTGTGTGTGTGTGTGTGTGTGTCTGTGTCTGTGTCTGTGTGTGTGTGTGTGTGTGTGTGTGTCCACGTACTCGGCCCATGAATCTCATTCTGATACCAGGGGTTACCATTCGTGTTCTTGAACGATTATTGCATTTTTGTGCTTATCATATGTTTTGTTTTGTTTTTTTTGTGTGTGTGTTGTGTGTCATAGGTTCGTGGTCTCGTGGATGTGTGGGTCGTGTGCTGCCCACCTCGGCCACGGACGGATCTTCTGCTCCAAGTCTGACTCGGATCATGTCCTGCTGAAATAAATAAATAAAAGGTAGGCAAATAGTTAGACATACACATGGATTGATGGATGCTTTACTGATCCCCAAGGAAATAAAAGTCCCTGTGGTACAATACAACACACATCATTGACATTACAAACCAGCAAAAAGGACATGTTTGAGTTTCAACCAATGGGATTCCAAACATTTGCATACGGCCAATAGGAGAGCAGACATTTGCATACTGCTACCTCCAGCCAATAGGAGAGCAAAGATTAGCATACGTCTCATTTCAATGCCACTAATTTGAATGCCGCCTCTGGTTTTAACTCTTAACCTATGAGCAAAACCCTAACCACGCCCCCAATCCAAGGCCTAACCCCAAGCTAACCCCAGACTTACTGAAAGCTGGCACCTGCTGTTTAGGTTAGGAACTGCATCTAACCCCAAGCTAACCCCAGACTTACTGAAAGCTGGCACCTGCTGTTTAGGTTAGGAACTGCATCTAACCCCAAGCTAACCCCAGACTTACTGAAAGCTGGCACCTGCTGTTTAGGTTAGGAACTGCATCTAACCCCAAGCTAACCCCAGACTTACTGCAAGGTGGCACCTGCTGTTTAGGTTAGGAACTGCATCTAACCCCAAGCTAACCCCAGACTTACTGAAAGCTGGCACCTGCTGTTTAGGTTAGGAACTGCATCTAACCCCACATGAAATTAAGAAACCCAAATGAAAGGGCACATTTTCTGCATAATTGCACAGCTTGTAACCCTTGTAACCAATCATGGCTACATCTCTGTAGCAAGCTTTAGGAGCTGAGAAATCGATCCAAGTTTGAATTAGGGCCTGTTTATGTAGCTGCAGACAGTTCTCTTGTCCTTTATGTTCCACGTTTCCTTAATCTTAACCATCACCTAATCCCTAATTACTCTAACCCCAACCTCAATAAACCTAATCTTAACCATCACCTAATCCCTAATTACTCTAACCCCAACCTCAATAAACCTAATCTTAACCATAACCTCATTCCTAATTATTCCAACCCCAACCTCAATAAGCCTAATCTTAACCATAACCTAATCCCTAATTACTCTAACCCCAACCTCAATAAACCTAATCTTAACCATCACCTAATCCCTAATTACTCTAACCCCAACCTCAATAAACCTAATCTTAACCATCACCTAATCCCTAATTACTCTAACCCCAACCTCAATAAACCTAATCTTAACCATAACCTCATTCCTAATTATTCCAACCCCAACCTCAATAAGCCTAATCTTAACCATAACCTAATCCCTAATTACTCTAACCCCAACCTCAATAGACTCATCTCAACGATGACCTTACCCCAATTATTTACCATAACCCAACCCCTAATTACTCTAACCCTAAGCTTAATAAACCTAATTTCAACCCAATTCCCAATTATTCCAACCCCAACCACAATAAACTCCATTTCAACCATAACCCAACTCCCAATTATTCTAACCCTAATCCTAATAAACCTTCCAACTAGAACCTAACCTTCATTTACACTGTCCCCAATCACAATAAATGAAATTTCAATTATAGTTCAGTCCATAATTATATCAACTCTAACCTTAATAAACCTAATTACAACTTCAACCCAATTTCCAAGTACTTTAAATTCAATACACTGAAGCTCTACTACAACCTAATCTTTGATCATCCTAGCCCTGACCCCAAATAAACTGAATTTTAACCGCAATCTAATCACCCATCATCCTAACCCCAATTTAGATTAAAACTAGACTGACTACAACCCACCCTACCTACAATTAATTCAACTTCGACCTCAATAGATATATTTCTAACCCTGACCTACCTTAACCACCTTGACCATAAATTATACAATATAATTGATTGACCTAAAACATAATTTAAAATGGAAACCCCCAAAATCAATCGATATCCTATGTAATATTAATGAAATAAAAAAGGAATAAGGAAAAAAAGGTTATACCACAAGAGGGACACCTGAGGGCGCCACAGTCAACATGAAGTCCTCGAGGATGTTTGGGTATGGATATGGACGTTTGTGTAATATTTTTTGCCACAAGCAAACCAAGAATACACACCGTAGAGAAGTTTAAAGAGCCAAGCGCGCTGAGAACACGACGGTAAACACTTTACAACATGTGTACATAACTAAACATATACTAACACCTAACTACCAGTTTATTAACAATGAATTAATACATCGACTGATAGTGAGTGCATCATGAATTATTGATGAATTAATGATATGTATACATTAACAAATTAATGAGTGACATATGAATAGACTAGGGTTAAATTGGGCCTATTCGGTGCGTACTCTCTCTTAAGCTGGGAAGCCTCGACTTCCCGGCTTGACGGAATCCTAAGGCACCGCTCATTTTTGATCCTCTGCTGCCATCTTTTGGAATAGTCATGCCACATCACTTAGTATGATTTCAGGTTTTTCAACAGCTCATATTCCAAAAAATACCAAACCTTGGCTACCTGATAAGTCAGAAGAATGTCAACCGAACTGTTCACATCTTGTTCAATCGATTCAGGTACTTTACTGTTCTGTTCCTTTATTTTTTATTGTTATTTTTTAACATTACACACACTGCCAATTGCCTGTGTGTGTGTGTGTGTGTGTGTGTGTGTGTCTGTGTCTGTGTCTGTGTGTGTGTGTGTGTGTGTGTGTGTCCACGTACTCGGCCCATGAATCTCATTCTGATACCAGGGGTTACCATTCGTGTTCTTGAACGATTATTGCATTTTTGTGCTTATCATATGTTTTGTTTTGTTTTTTTTGTGTGTGTGTTGTGTGTCATAGGTTCGTGGTCTCGTGGATGTGTGGGTCGTGTGCTGCCCACCTCGGCCACGGACGGATCTTCTGCTCCAAGTCTGACTCGGATCATGTCCTGCTGAAATAAATAAATAAAAGGTAGGCAAATAGTTAGACATACACATGGATTGATGGATGCTTTACTGATCCCCAAGGAAATAAAAGTCCCTGTGGTACAATACAACACACATCATTGACATTACAAACCAGCAAAAAGGACATGTTTGAGTTTCAACCAATGGGATTCCAAACATTTGCATACGGCCAATAGGAGAGCAGACATTTGCATACTGCTACCTCCAGCCAATAGGAGAGCAAAGATTAGCATACGTCTCATTTCAATGCCACTAATTTGAATGCCGCCTCTGGTTTTAATCTACCTCTAACCCTAACCCTAACCCTAACCCTAACCCTAACCCTAACCCTAACCCTAACCCTAACCCTAACCCTAACCCTAACCCTAACCCTAACCCTAGACATACACATGGATTGATGGATGCTTTACTGATCCCCAAGGAAATAAAAGTCCCTGTGGTACAATACAACACACATCATTGACATTACAAACCAGCAAAAAGGACATGTTTGAGTTTCAACCAATGGGATTCCAAACATTTGCATACGGCCAATAGGAGAGCAGACATTTGCATACTGCTACCTCCAGCCAATAGGAGAGCAAAGATTAGCATACGTCTCATTTCAATGCCACTAATTTGAATGCCGCCTCTGGTTTTAACTCTTAACCTATGAGCAAAACCCTAACCACGCCCCCAATCCAAGGCCTAACCCCAAGCTAACCCCAGACTTACTGAAAGCTGGCACCTGCTGTTTAGGTTAGGAACTGCATCTAACCCCAAGCTAACCCCAGACTTACTGAAAGCTGGCACCTGCTGTTTAGGTTAGGAACTGCATCTAACCCCAAGCTAACCCCAGACTTACTGAAAGCTGGCACCTGCTGTTTAGGTTAGGAACTGCATCTAACCCCAAGCTAACCCCAGACTTACTGAAAGCTGGCACCTGCTGTTTAGGTTAGGAACTGCATCTAACCCCAAGCTAACCCCAGACTTACTGAAAGCTGGCACCTGCTGTTTAGGTTAGGAACTGCATCTAACCCCACATGAAATTAAGAAACCCAAATGAAAGGGCACATTTTCTGCATAATTGCACAGCTTGTAACCCTTGTAACCAATCATGGCTACATCTCTGTAGCAAGCTTTAGGAGCTGAGAAATCGATCCAAGTTTGAATTAGGGCCTGTTTATGTAGCTGCAGACAGTTCTCTTGTCCTTTATGTTCCACGTTTCCTTAATCTTAACCATCACCTAATCCCTAATTACTCTAACCCCAACCTCAATAAACCTAATCTTAACCATCACCTAATCCCTAATTACTCTAACCCCAACCTCAATAAACCTAATCTTAACCATAACCTCATTCCTAATTATTCCAACCCCAACCTCAATAAGCCTAATCTTAACCATAACCTAATCCCTAATTACTCTAACCCCAACCTCAATAAACCTAATCTTAACCATCACCTAATCCCTAATTACTCTAACCCCAACCTCAATAAACCTAATCTTAACCATCACCTAATCCCTAATTACTCTAACCCCAACCTCAATAAACCTAATCTTAACCATAACCTCATTCCTAATTATTCCAACCCCAACCTCAATAAGCCTAATCTTAACCATAACCTAATCCCTAATTACTCTAACCCCAACCTCAATAGACTCATCTCAACGATGACCTTACCCCAATTATTTACCATAACCCAACCCCTAATTACTCTAACCCTAAGCTTAATAAACCTAATTTCAACCCAATTCCCAATTATTCCAACCCCAACCACAATAAACTCCATTTCAACCATAACCCAACTCCCAATTATTCTAACCCTAATCCTAATAAACCTTCCAACTAGAACCTAACCTTCATTTACACTGTCCCCAATCACAATAAATGAAATTTCAATTATAGTTCAGTCCATAATTATATCAACTCTAACCTTAATAAACCTAATTACAACTTCAACCCAATTTCCAAGTACTTTAAATTCAATACACTGAAGCTCTACTACAACCTAATCTTTGATCATCCTAGCCCTGACCCCAAATAAACTGAATTTTAACCGCAATCTAATCACCCATCATCCTAACCCCAATTTAGATTAAAACTAGACTGACTACAACCCACCCTACCTACAATTAATTCAACTTCGACCTCAATAGATATATTTCTAACCCTGACCTACCTTAACCACCTTGACCATAAATTATACAATATAATTGATTGACCTAAAACATAATTTAAAATGGAAACCCCCAAAATCAATCGATATCCTATGTAATATTAATGAAATAAAAAAGGAATAAGGAAAAAAAGGTTATACCACAAGAGGGACACCTGAGGGCGCCACAGTCAACATGAAGTCCTCGAGGATGTTTGGGTATGGATATGGACGTTTGTGTAATATTTTTTGCCACAAGCAAACCAAGAATACACACCGTAGAGAAGTTTAAAGAGCCAAGCGCGCTGAGAACACGACGGTAAACACTTTACAACATGTGTACATAACTAAACATATACTAACACCTAACTACCAGTTTATTAACAATGAATTAATACATCGACTGATAGTGAGTGCATCATGAATTATTGATGAATTAATGATATGTATACATTAACAAATTAATGAGTGACATATGAATAGACTAGGGTTAAATTGGGCCTATTCGGTGCGTACTCTCTCTTAAGCTGGGAAGCCTCGACTTCCCGGCTTGACGGAATCCTAAGGCACCGCTCATTTTTGATCCTCTGCTGCCATCTTTTGGAATAGTCATGCCACATCACTTAGTATGATTTCAGGTTTTTCAACAGCTCGTATTCCAAAAAATACCAAACCTTGGCTACCTGATAAGTCAGAAGAATGTCAACCGAACTGTTCACATCTTGTTCAATCGATTCAGGTACTTTACTGTTCTGTTCCTTTATTTTTTATTGTTATTTTTTAACATTACACACACTGCCAATTGCCTGTGTGTGTGTGTGTGTGTGTGTGTGTGTGTGTGTGTGTGTGTCTGTGTCTGTGTCTGTGTGTGTGTGTGTGTGTGTGTGTGTCCACGTACTCGGCCCATGAATCTCATTCTGATACCAGGGGTTACCATTCGTGTTCTTGAACGATTATTGCATTTTTGTGCTTATCATATGTTTTGTTTTGTTTTTTTTGTGTGTGTGTTGTGTGTCATAGGTTCGTGGTCTCGTGGATGTGTGGGTCGTGTGCTGCCCACCTCGGCCACGGACGGATCTTCTGCTCCAAGTCTGACTCGGATCATGTCCTGCTGAAATAAATAAATAAAAGGTAGGCAAATAGTTAGACATACACATGGATTGATGGATGCTTTACTGATCCCCAAGGAAATAAAAGTCCCTGTGGTACAATACAACACACATCATTGACATTACAAACCAGCAAAAAGGACATGTTTGAGTTTCAACCAATGGGATTCCAAACATTTGCATACGGCCAATAGGAGAGCAGACATTTGCATACTGCTACCTCCAGCCAATAGGAGAGCAAAGATTAGCATACGTCTCATTTCAATGCCACTAATTTGAATGCCGCCTCTGGTTTTAACTCTTAACCTATGAGCAAAACCCTAACCACGCCCCCAATCCAAGGCCTAACCCCAAGCTAACCCCAGACTTACTGAAAGCTGGCACCTGCTGTTTAGGTTAGGAACTGCATCTAACCCCAAGCTAACCCCAGACTTACTGAAAGCTGGCACCTGCTGTTTAGGTTAGGAACTGCATCTAACCCCAAGCTAACCCCAGACTTACTGAAAGCTGGCACCTGCTGTTTAGGTTAGGAACTGCATCTAACCCCAAGCTAACCCCAGACTTACTGAAAGCTGGCACCTGCTGTTTAGGTTAGGAACTGCATCTAACCCCAAGCTAACCCCAGACTTACTGAAAGCTGGCACCTGCTGTTTAGGTTAGGAACTGCATCTAACCCCACATGAAATTAAGAAACCCAAATGAAAGGGCACATTTTCTGCATAATTGCACAGCTTGTAACCCTTGTAACCAATCATGGCTACATCTCTGTAGCAAGCTTTAGGAGCTGAGAAATCGATCCAAGTTTGAATTAGGGCCTGTTTATGTAGCTGCAGACAGTTCTCTTGTCCTTTATGTTCCACGTTTCCTTAATCTTAACCATCACCTAATCCCTAATTACTCTAACCCCAACCTCAATAAACCTAATCTTAACCATCACCTAATCCCTAATTACTCTAACCCCAACCTCAATAAACCTAATCTTAACCATAACCTCATTCCTAATTATTCCAACCCCAACCTCAATAAGCCTAATCTTAACCATAACCTAATCCCTAATTACTCTAACCCCAACCTCAATAAACCTAATCTTAACCATCACCTAATCCCTAATTACTCTAACCCCAACCTCAATAAACCTAATCTTAACCATCACCTAATCCCTAATTACTCTAACCCCAACCTCAATAAACCTAATCTTAACCATAACCTCATTCCTAATTATTCCAACCCCAACCTCAATAAGCCTAATCTTAACCATAACCTAATCCCTAATTACTCTAACCCCAACCTCAATAGACTCATCTCAACGATGACCTTACCCCAATTATTTACCATAACCCAACCCCTAATTACTCTAACCCTAAGCTTAATAAACCTAATTTCAACCCAATTCCCAATTATTCCAACCCCAACCACAATAAACTCCATTTCAACCATAACCCAACTCCCAATTATTCTAACCCTAATCCTAATAAACCTTCCAACTAGAACCTAACCTTCATTTACACTGTCCCCAATCACAATAAATGAAATTTCAATTATAGTTCAGTCCATAATTATATCAACTCTAACCTTAATAAACCTAATTACAACTTCAACCCAATTTCCAAGTACTTTAAATTCAATACACTGAAGCTCTACTACAACCTAATCTTTGATCATCCTAGCCCTGACCCCAAATAAACTGAATTTTAACCGCAATCTAATCACCCATCATCCTAACCCCAATTTAGATTAAAACTAGACTGACTACAACCCACCCTACCTACAATTAATTCAACTTCGACCTCAATAGATATATTTCTAACCCTGACCTACCTTAACCACCTTGACCATAAATTATACAATATAATTGATTGACCTAAAACATAATTTAAAATGGAAACCCCCAAAATAAATCGATATCCTATGTAATATTAATGAAATAAAAAAGGAATAAGGAAAAAAAGGTTATACCACAAGAGGGACACCTGAGGGCGCCACAGTCAACATGAAGTCCTCGAGGATGTTTGGGTATGGATATGGACGTTTGTGTAATATTTTTTGCCACAAGCAAACCAAGAATACACACCGTAGAGAAGTTTAAAGAGCCAAGCGCGCTGAGAACACGACGGTAAACACTTTACAACATGTGTACATAACTAAACATATACTAACACCTAACTACCAGTTTATTAACAATGAATTAATACATCGACTGATAGTGAGTGCATCATGAATTATTGATGAATTAATGATATGTATACATTAACAAATTAATGAGTGACATATGAATAGACTAGGGTTAAATTGGGCCTATTCGGTGCGTACTCTCTCTTAAGCTGGGAAGCCTCGACTTCCCGGCTTGACGGAATCCTAAGGCACCGCTCATTTTTGATCCTCTGCTGCCATCTTTTGGAATAGTCATGCCACATCACTTAGTATGATTTCAGGTTTTTCAACAGCTCGTATTCCAAAAAATACCAAACCTTGGCTACCTGATAAGTCAGAAGAATGTCAACCGAACTGTTCACATCTTGTTCAATCGATTCAGGTACTTTACTGTTCTGTTCCTTTATTTTTTATTGTTATTTTTTAACATTACACACACTGCCAATTGCCTGTGTGTGTGTGTGTGTGTGTGTGTGTGTGTGTGTGTGTGTGTGTCTGTGTCTGTGTCTGTGTGTGTGTGTGTGTGTGTGTGTGTCCACGTACTCGGCCCATGAATCTCATTCTGATACCAGGGGTTACCATTCGTGTTCTTGAACGATTATTGCATTTTTGTGCTTATCATATGTTTTGTTTTGTTTTTTTTGTGTGTGTGTTGTGTGTCATAGGTTCGTGGTCTCGTGGATGTGTGGGTCGTGTGCTGCCCACCTCGGCCACGGACGGATCTTCTGCTCCAAGTCTGACTCGGATCATGTCCTGCTGAAATAAATAAATAAAAGGTAGGCAAATAGTTAGACATACACATGGATTGATGGATGCTTTACTGATCCCCAAGGAAATAAAAGTCCCTGTGGTACAATACAACACACATCATTGACATTACAAACCAGCAAAAAGGACATGTTTGAGTTTCAACCAATGGGATTCCAAACATTTGCATACGGCCAATAGGAGAGCAGACATTTGCATACTGCTACCTCCAGCCAATAGGAGAGCAAAGATTAGCATACGTCTCATTTCAATGCCACTAATTTGAATGCCGCCTCTGGTTTTAACTCTTAACCCTATGAGCAAAACCCTAACCACGCCCCCAATCCAAGGCCTAACCCCAAGCTAACCCCAGACTTACTGAAAGCTGGCACCTGCTGTTTAGGTTAGGAACTGCATCTAACCCCAAGCTAACCCCAGACTTACTGAAAGCTGGCACCTGCTGTTTAGGTTAGGAACTGCATCTAACCCCAAGCTAACCCCAGACTTACTGAAAGCTGGCACCTGCTGTTTAGGTTAGGAACTGCATCTAACCCCAAGCTAACCCCAGACTTACTGAAAGCTGGCACCTGCTGTTTAGGTTAGGAACTGCATCTAACCCCAAGCTAACCCCAGACTTACTGAAAGCTGGCACCTGCTGTTTAGGTTAGGAACTGCATCTAACCCCACATGAAATTAAGAAACCCAAATGAAAGGGCACATTTTCTGCATAATTGCACAGCTTGTAACCCTTGTAACCAATCATGGCTACATCTCTGTAGCAAGCTTTAGGAGCTGAGAAATCGATCCAAGTTTGAATTAGGGCCTGTTTATGTAGCTGCAGACAGTTCTCTTGTCCTTTATGTTCCACGTTTCCTTAATCTTAACCATCACCTAATCCCTAATTACTCTAACCCCAACCTCAATAAACCTAATCTTAACCATCACCTAATCCCTAATTACTCTAACCCCAACCTCAATAAACCTAATCTTAACCATAACCTCATTCCTAATTATTCCAACCCCAACCTCAATAAGCCTAATCTTAACCATAACCTAATCCCTAATTACTCTAACCCCAACCTCAATAAACCTAATCTTAACCATCACCTAATCCCTAATTACTCTAACCCCAACCTCAATAAACCTAATCTTAACCATCACCTAATCCCTAATTACTCTAACCCCAACCTCAATAAACCTAATCTTAACCATAACCTCATTCCTAATTATTCCAACCCCAACCTCAATAAGCCTAATCTTAACCATAACCTAATCCCTAATTACTCTAACCCCAACCTCAATAGACTCATCTCAACGATGACCTTACCCCAATTATTTACCATAACCCAACCCCTAATTACTCTAACCCTAAGCTTAATAAACCTAATTTCAACCCAATTCCCAATTATTCCAACCCCAACCACAATAAACTCCATTTCAACCATAACCCAACTCCCAATTATTCTAACCCTAATCCTAATAAACCTTCCAACTAGAACCTAACCTTCATTTACACTGTCCCCAATCACAATAAATGAAATTTCAATTATAGTTCAGTCCATAATTATATCAACTCTAACCTTAATAAACCTAATTACAACTTCAACCCAATTTCCAAGTACTTTAAATTCAATACACTGAAGCTCTACTACAACCTAATCTTTGATCATCCTAGCCCTGACCCCAAATAAACTGAATTTTAACCGCAATCTAATCACCCATCATCCTAACCCCAATTTAGATTAAAACTAGACTGACTACAACCCACCCTACCTACAATTAATTCAACTTCGACCTCAATAGATATATTTCTAACCCTGACCTACCTTAACCACCTTGACCATAAATTATACAATATAATTGATTGACCTAAAACATAATTTAAAATGGAAACCCCCAAAATAAATCGATATCCTATGTAATATTAATGAAATAAAAAAGGAATAAGGAAAAAAAGGTTATACCACAAGAGGGACACCTGAGGGCGCCACAGTCAACATGAAGTCCTCGAGGATGTTTGGGTATGGATATGGACGTTTGTGTAATATTTTTTGCCACAAGCAAACCAAGAATACACACCGTAGAGAAGTTTAAAGAGCCAAGCGCGCTGAGAACACGACGGTAAACACTTTACAACATGTGTACATAACTAAACATATACTAACACCTAACTACCAGTTTATTAACAATGAATTAATACATCGACTGATAGTGAGTGCATCATGAATTATTGATGAATTAATGATATGTATACATTAACAAATTAATGAGTGACATATGAATAGACTAGGGTTAAATTGGGCCTATTCGGTGCGTACTCTCTCTTAAGCTGGGAAGCCTCGACTTCCCGGCTTGACGGAATCCTAAGGCACCGCTCATTTTTGATCCTCTGCTGCCATCTTTTGGAATAGTCATGCCACATCACTTAGTATGATTTCAGGTTTTTCAACAGCTCGTATTCCAAAAAATACCAAACCTTGGCTACCTGATAAGTCAGAAGAATGTCAACCGAACTGTTCACATCTTGTTCAATCGATTCAGGTACTTTACTGTTCTGTTCCTTTATTTTTTATTGTTATTTTTTAACATTACACACACTGCCAATTGCCTGTGTGTGTGTGTGTGTGTGTGTGTGTGTGTGTGTGTGTCTGTGTCTGTGTCTGTGTGTGTGTGTGTGTGTGTGTGTGTGTCCACGTACTCGGCCCATGAATCTCATTCTGATACCAGGGGTTACCATTCGTGTTCTTGAACGATTATTGCATTTTTGTGCTTATCGTATGTTTTGTTTTGTTTTTTTTGTGTGTGTGTTGTGTGTCATAGGTTCGTGGTCTCGTGGATGTGTGGGTCGTGTGCTGCCCACCTCGGCCACGGACGGATCTTCTGCTCCAAGTCTGACTCGGATCATGTCCTGCTGAAATAAATAAATAAAAGGTAGGCAAATAGTTAGACATACACATGGATTGATGGATGCTTTACTGATCCCCAAGGAAATAAAAGTCCCTGTGGTACAATACAACACACATCATTGACATTACAAACCAGCAAAAAGGACATGTTTGAGTTTCAACCAATGGGATTCCAAACATTTGCATACGGCCAATAGGAGAGCAGACATTTGCATACTGCTACCTCCAGCCAATAGGAGAGCAAAGATTAGCATACGTCTCATTTCAATGCCACTAATTTGAATGCCGCCTCTGGTTTTAACTCTTAACCTAACCCTAACCCTAACCCTAACCCTAACCCTAACCCTAACCCTAACCCTAACCCTAAACCCTAACCACGCCCCCAATCCAAGGCCTAACCCCAAGCTAACCCCAGACTTACTGAAAGCTGGCACCTGCTGTTTAGGTTAGGAACTGCATCTAACCCCACATGAAATTAAGAAACCCAAATGAAAGGGCACATTTTCTGCATAATTGCACAGCTTGTAACCCTTGTAACCAATCATGGCTACATCTCTGTAGCAAGCTTTAGGAGCTGAGAAATCGATCCAAGTTTGAATTAGGGCCTGTTTATGTAGCTGCAGACAGTTCTCTTGTCCTTTATGTTCCACGTTTCCTTAATCTTAACCATCACCTAATCCCTAATTACTCTAACCCCAACCTCAATAAACCTAATCTTAACCATCACCTAATCCCTAATTACTCTAACCCCAACCTCAATAAACCTAATCTTAACCATAACCTCATTCCTAATTATTCCAACCCCAACCTCAATAAGCCTAATCTTAACCATAACCGAATCCCTAATTACTCTAACCCCAACCTCAATAGACTCATCTCAACGATGACCTTACCCCAATTATTTACCATGACCCAACCCCTAATTACTCTAACCCTAAGCTTAATAAACCTAATTTCAACCCAATTCCCAATTATTCCAACCCCAACCACAATAAACTCCATTTCAACCATAACCCAACTCCCAATTATTCTAACCCTAATCCTAATAAACCTTCCAACTAGAACCTAACCTTCATTTACACTGTCCCCAATCACAATAAATGAAATTTCAATTATAGTTCAGTCCATAATTATATCAACTCTAACCTTAATAAACCTAATTACAACTTCAACCCAATTTCCAAGTACTTTAAATTCAATACACTGAAGCTCTACTACAACCTAATCTTTGATCATCCTAGCCCTGACCCCAAATAAACTGAATTTTAACCGCAATCTAATCACCCATCATCCTAACCCCAATTTAGATTAAAACTAGACTGACTACAACCCACCCTACCTACAATTAATTCAACTTCGACCTCAATAGATATATTTCTAACCCTGACCTACCTTAACCACCTTGACCATAAATTATACAATATAATTGATTGACCTAAAACATAATTTAAAATGGAAACCCCCAAAATCAATCGATATCCTATGTAATATTAATGAAATAAAAAAGGAATAAGGAAAAAAAGGTTATACCACAAGAGGGACACCTGAGGGCGCCACAGTCAACATGAAGTCCTCGAGGATGTTTGGGTATGGATATGGACGTTTGTGTAATATTTTTTGCCACAAGCAAACCAAGAATACACACCGTAGAGAAGTTTAAAGAGCCAAGCGCGCTGAGAACACGACGGTAAACACTTTACAACATGTGTACATAACTAAACATATACTAACACCTAACTACCAGTTTATTAACAATGAATTAATACATCGACTGATAGTGAGTGCATCATGAATTATTGATGAATTAATGATATGTATACATTAACAAATTAATGAGTGACATATGAATAGACTAGGGTTAAATTGGGCCTATTCGGTGCGTACTCTCTCTTAAGCTGGGAAGCCTCGACTTCCCGGCTTGACGGAATCCTAAGGCACCGCTCATTTTTGATCCTCTGCTGCCATCTTTTGGAATAGTCATGCCACATCACTTAGTATGATTTCAGGTTTTTCAACAGCTCATATTCCAAAAAATACCAAACCTTGGCTACCTGATAAGTCAGAAGAATGTCAACCGAACTGTTCACATCTTGTTCAATCGATTCAGGTACTTTACTGTTCTGTTCCTTTATTTTTTATTGTTATTTTTTAACATTACACACACTGCCAATTGCCTGTGTGTGTGTGTGTGTGTGTGTGTGTGTGTCTGTGTCTGTGTCTGTGTGTGTGTGTGTGTGTGTGTGTGTCCACGTACTCGGCCCATGAATCTCATTCTGATACCAGGGGTTACCATTCGTGTTCTTGAACGATTATTGCATTTTTGTGCTTATCATATGTTTTGTTTTGTTTTTTTTGTGTGTGTGTTGTGTGTCATAGGTTCGTGGTCTCGTGGATGTGTGGGTCGTGTGCTGCCCACCTCGGCCACGGACGGATCTTCTGCTCCAAGTCTGACTCGGATCATGTCCTGCTGAAATAAATAAATAAAAGGTAGGCAAATAGTTAGACATACACATGGATTGATGGATGCTTTACTGATCCCCAAGGAAATAAAAGTCCCTGTGGTACAATACAACACACATCATTGACATTACAAACCAGCAAAAAGGACATGTTTGAGTTTCAACCAATGGGATTCCAAACATTTGCATACGGCCAATAGGAGAGCAGACATTTGCATACTGCTACCTCCAGCCAATAGGAGAGCAAAGATTAGCATACGTCTCATTTCAATGCCACTAATTTGAATGCCGCCTCTGGTTTTAACTCTTAACCTATGAGCAAAACCCTAACCACGCCCCCAATCCAAGGCCTAACCCCAAGCTAACCCCAGACTTACTGAAAGCTGGCACCTGCTGTTTAGGTTAGGAACTGCATCTAACCCCAAGCTAACCCCAGACTTACTGAAAGCTGGCACCTGCTGTTTAGGTTAGGAACTGCATCTAACCCCAAGCTAACCCCAGACTTACTGAAAGCTGGCACCTGCTGTTTAGGTTAGGAACTGCATCTAACCCCAAGCTAACCCCAGACTTACTGAAAGCTGGCACCTGCTGTTTAGGTTAGGAACTGCATCTAACCCCAAGCTAACCCCAGACTTACTGAAAGCTGGCACCTGCTGTTTAGGTTAGGAACTGCATCTAACCCCACATGAAATTAAGAAACCCAAATGAAAGGGCACATTTTCTGCATAATTGCACAGCTTGTAACCCTTGTAACCAATCATGGCTACATCTCTGTAGCAAGCTTTAGGAGCTGAGAAATCGATCCAAGTTTGAATTAGGGCCTGTTTATGTAGCTGCAGACAGTTCTCTTGTCCTTTATGTTCCACGTTTCCTTAATCTTAACCATCACCTAATCCCTAATTACTCTAACCCCAACCTCAATAAACCTAATCTTAACCATCACCTAATCCCTAATTACTCTAACCCCAACCTCAATAAACCTAATCTTAACCATAACCTCATTCCTAATTATTCCAACCCCAACCTCAATAAGCCTAATCTTAACCATAACCTAATCCCTAATTACTCTAACCCCAACCTCAATAAACCTAATCTTAACCATCACCTAATCCCTAATTACTCTAACCCCAACCTCAATAAACCTAATCTTAACCATCACCTAATCCCTAATTACTCTAACCCCAACCTCAATAAACCTAATCTTAACCATAACCTCATTCCTAATTATTCCAACCCCAACCTCAATAAGCCTAATCTTAACCATAACCTAATCCCTAATTACTCTAACCCCAACCTCAATAGACTCATCTCAACGATGACCTTACCCCAATTATTTACCATAACCCAACCCCTAATTACTCTAACCCTAAGCTTAATAAACCTAATTTCAACCCAATTCCCAATTATTCCAACCCCAACCACAATAAACTCCATTTCAACCATAACCCAACTCCCAATTATTCTAACCCTAATCCTAATAAACCTTCCAACTAGAACCTAACCTTCATTTACACTGTCCCCAATCACAATAAATGAAATTTCAATTATAGTTCAGTCCATAATTATATCAACTCTAACCTTAATAAACCTAATTACAACTTCAACCCAATTTCCAAGTACTTTAAATTCAATACACTGAAGCTCTACTACAACCTAATCTTTGATCATCCTAGCCCTGACCCCAAATAAACTGAATTTTAACCGCAATCTAATCACCCATCATCCTAACCCCAATTTAGATTAAAACTAGACTGACTACAACCCACCCTACCTACAATTAATTCAACTTCGACCTCAATAGATATATTTCTAACCCTGACCTACCTTAACCACCTTGACCATAAATTATACAATATAATTGATTGACCTAAAACATAATTTAAAATGGAAACCCCCAAAATAAATCGATATCCTATGTAATATTAATGAAATAAAAAAGGAATAAGGAAAAAAAGGTTATACCACAAGAGGGACACCTGAGGGCGCCACAGTCAACATGAAGTCCTCGAGGATGTTTGGGTATGGATATGGACGTTTGTGTAATATTTTTTGCCACAAGCAAACCAAGAATACACACCGTAGAGAAGTTTAAAGAGCCAAGCGCGCTGAGAACACGACGGTAAACACTTTACAACATGTGTACATAACTAAACATATACTAACACCTAACTACCAGTTTATTAACAATGAATTAATACATCGACTGATAGTGAGTGCATCATGAATTATTGATGAATTAATGATATGTATACATTAACAAATTAATGAGTGACATATGAATAGACTAGGGTTAAATTGGGCCTATTCGGTGCGTACTCTCTCTTAAGCTGGGAAGCCTCGACTTCCCGGCTTGACGGAATCCTAAGGCACCGCTCATTTTTGATCCTCTGCTGCCATCTTTTGGAATAGTCATGCCACATCACTTAGTATGATTTCAGGTTTTTCAACAGCTCGTATTCCAAAAAATACCAAACCTTGGCTACCTGATAAGTCAGAAGAATGTCAACCGAACTGTTCACATCTTGTTCAATCGATTCAGGTACTTTACTGTTCTGTTCCTTTATTTTTTATTGTTATTTTTTAACATTACACACACTGCCAATTGCCTGTGTGTGTGTGTGTGTGTGTGTGTGTGTGTCTGTGTCTGTGTCTGTGTGTGTGTGTGTGTGTGTGTGTGTCCACGTACTCGGCCCATGAATCTCATTCTGATACCAGGGGTTACCATTCGTGTTCTTGAACGATTATTGCATTTTTGTGCTTATCATATGTTTTGTTTTGTTTTTTTTGTGTGTGTGTTGTGTGTCATAGGTTCGTGGTCTCGTGGATGTGTGGGTCGTGTGCTGCCCACCTCGGCCACGGACGGATCTTCTGCTCCAAGTCTGACTCGGATCATGTCCTGCTGAAATAAATAAATAAAAGGTAGGCAAATAGTTAGACATACACATGGATTGATGGATGCTTTACTGATCCCCAAGGAAATAAAAGTCCCTGTGGTACAATACAACACACATCATTGACATTACAAACCAGCAAAAAGGACATGTTTGAGTTTCAACCAATGGGATTCCAAACATTTGCATACGGCCAATAGGAGAGCAGACATTTGCATACTGCTACCTCCAGCCAATAGGAGAGCAAAGATTAGCATACGTCTCATTTCAATGCCACTAATTTGAATGCCGCCTCTGGTTTTAACTCTTAACCTAACCCTAACCCTAACCCTAACCCTAACCCTAACCCTAACCCTAACCATTACCTAATCCCTAATTACTCTAACCCCAACCTCAATAAACCTAATCTTAACCATTACCTAATCCCTAATTACTCTAACCCCAACCTCAATAAACCTAATCTTAACCATAACCTCATTCCTAATTATTCCAACCCCAACCTCAATAAGCCTAATCTTAACCATAACCTAATCCCTAATTACTCTAACCCCAACCTCAATAAACCTAATCTTAACCATTACCTAATCCCTAATTACTCTAACCCCAACCTCAATAAACCTAATCTTAACCATAACCTAATCTTAACCATCACCTAATCCCTAATTACTCTAACCCCAACCTCAATAAACCTAATCTTAACCATCACCTAATCCCTAATTACTCTAACCCCAACCTCAATAAACCTAATCTTAACCATAACCTCATTTCTAATTATTCCAACCCCAACCTCAATAAGCCTAATCTTAACCATAACCTAATCCCTAATTATTCTAACCCCAACCTCAATAGACTCATCTCAACGATGACCTTACCCCAATTATTTACCATAACCCAACCCCTAATTACTCTAACCCTAAGCTTAATAAACCTAATTTCAACCCAATTCCCAATTATTCCCGTATCTCGGACGCCTTTAGGACCAGGGTCACGGGGCTCCGATATGTCGCTCGTGCCTACGCGCGGTCCGTCGTACTCTGGTCCGGTGGGCCTACGACATCCGGTTCCCTCGCGGGACCTCCGCACGTCGTCTGGGGCCTGACGACTACTCGCGTACGCGTCGGGGCCCGTGTCTCGGCCGCCTTTCGGACCACGGTGACGGGGCTCCGATATGTCGCTCGTGGCCGGGCCCCCTCCGACGTGCTCGGTTTCGGTGCGCCTACGTCCTACGGTTCCGCCGCGGGACCCCGAAACGTGGTTTTTTGGGCCTACTCGCGTACGCGTCGGGGGCCCGTATCTCGGCCGTCTTTCCACGCGGGACCGCGGGGCTCCGATATGTCGCTGGTAGGTTGGACCTGCACGCCCTGTGCGATTTTGGAGGTCCTACGACGTTTCTTCGAATTTTCCCGATTATTTGACTGAGTGTAGACTAGGGTCAGATCGGCCGCATTCTCTTAATCCGGGAACCTTGCACCATATGGTCGCTGCTTCCCGGCTTAAGGATCTGACCTCTGCAGGGCATGTTCGGAACTGCATCGACATTAAGAAAAGGAAATAAGAAACCCGATGAAACGGCACATTTTCCAGTGTTAGTGCACAGCTTGAAGTTTGTTCTTCTGACCAATCGTTGCTACATCTATGCTGTAGCAGCCTCAAGAGCTGAGAAATCCCATTTTGAATGAATTAAAAGTCAATCGGCGTCTATCCCAGTGGGTTCGGACACCAGCTCTGAATATCCTTCATGAACATAATATCATTGTATGTTGTGTTTGTCTGGATTGAGCTTTTTACATGAAATTATTTACACACTTTATGAACAGATTTTGGAAAGCTCTTTCACTTTGCATTGGAAACACTACATTTCAAGCCGACCACTTCTCCCTGCTCACAGCTGGAAACGCACCGCTCGTTTTTAACCCTCTGCTGCCATCTACTGGACGTTTTCGGTTACAACGTCCTCATGTACTTTTAGAAGTCATACAGCACCAGTTTGTAGGACTTTCAAGGTAGAATGAACCACCTCGTACCCCCCCAACGACACCAGCTATCTTTTTTTGTACCCCCACTGCCTAATTACTTTTACTGGGCTCCAATCTTTAAGTCAGAAGAATGTCAACCGATTTTTGTACCTCATTACAAAACAAACCCCAAGCTAACCCCAGACTTACTGCAAGGTGGCACCTGCTGTTTAGGTTAGGAACTGCATCTAACCCCAAGCTAACCCCAGACTTACTGAAAGCTGGCACCTGCTGTTTAGGTTAGGAACTGCATCTAACCCCAAGCTAACCCCAGACTTACTGAAAGCTGGCACCTGCTGTTTAGGTTAGGAACTGCATCTAACCCCAAGCTAACCCCAGACTTACTGCAAGGTGGCACCTGCTGTTTAGGTTAGGAACTGCATCTAACCCCAAGCTAACCCCAGACTTACTGAAAGCTGGCACCTGCTGTTTAGGTTAGGAACTGCATCTAACCCCACATGAAATTAAGAAACCCAAATGAAAGGGCACATTTTCTGCATAATTGCACAGCTTGTAACCCTTGTAACCAATCATGGCTACATCTCTGTAGCAAGCTTTAGGAGCTGAGAAATCGATCCAAGTTTGAATTAGGGCCTGTTTATGTAGCTGCAGACAGTTCTCTTGTCCTTTATGTTCCACGTTTCCTTAATCTTAACCATCACCTAATCCCTAATTACTCTAACCCCAACCTCAATAAACCTAATCTTAACCATCACCTAATCCCTAATTACTCTAACCCCAACCTCAATAAACCTAATCTTAACCATAACCTCATTCCTAATTATTCCAACCCCAACCTCAATAAGCCTAATCTTAACCATAACCGAATCCCTAATTACTCTAACCCCAACCTCAATAGACTCATCTCAACGATGACCTTACCCCAATTATTTACCATGACCCAACCCCTAATTACTCTAACCCTAAGCTTAATAAACCTAATTTCAACCCAATTCCCAATTATTCCAACCCCAACCACAATAAACTCCATTTCAACCATAACCCAACTCCCAATTATTCTAACCCTAATCCTAATAAACCTTCCAACTAGAACCTAACCTTCATTTACACTGTCCCCAATCACAATAAATGAAATTTCAATTATAGTTCAGTCCATAATTATATCAACTCTAACCTTAATAAACCTAATTACAACTTCAACCCAATTTCCAAGTACTTTAAATTCAATACACTGAAGCTCTACTACAACCTAATCTTTGATCATCCTAGCCCTGACCCCAAATAAACTGAATTTTAACCGCAATCTAATCACCCATCATCCTAACCCCAATTTAGATTAAAACTAGACTGACTACAACCCACCCTACCTACAATTAATTCAACTTCGACCTCAATAGATATATTTCTAACCCTGACCTACCTTAACCACCTTGACCATAAATTATACAATATAATTGATTGACCTAAAACATAATTTAAAATGGAAACCCCCAAAATCAATCGATATCCTATGTAATATTAATGAAATAAAAAAGGAATAAGGAAAAAAAGGTTATACCACAAGAGGGACACCTGAGGGCGCCACAGTCAACATGAAGTCCTCGAGGATGTTTGGGTATGGATATGGACGTTTGTGTAATATTTTTTGCCACAAGCAAACCAAGAATACACACCGTAGAGAAGTTTAAAGAGCCAAGCGCGCTGAGAACACGACGGTAAACACTTTACAACATGTGTACATAACTAAACATATACTAACACCTAACTACCAGTTTATTAACAATGAATTAATACATCGACTGATAGTGAGTGCATCATGAATTATTGATGAATTAATGATATGTATACATTAACAAATTAATGAGTGACATATGAATAGACTAGGGTTAAATTGGGCCTATTCGGTGCGTACTCTCTCTTAAGCTGGGAAGCCTCGACTTCCCGGCTTGACGGAATCCTAAGGCACCGCTCATTTTTGATCCTCTGCTGCCATCTTTTGGAATAGTCATGCCACATCACTTAGTATGATTTCAGGTTTTTCAACAGCTCGTATTCCAAAAAATACCAAACCTTGGCTACCTGATAAGTCAGAAGAATGTCAACCGAACTGTTCACATCTTGTTCAATCGATTCAGGTACTTTACTGTTCTGTTCCTTTATTTTTTATTGTTATTTTTTAACATTACACACACTGCCAATTGCCTGTGTGTGTGTGTGTGTGTGTGTGTGTGTGTGTGTCTGTGTCTGTGTCTGTGTGTGTGTGTGTGTGTGTGTGTGTCCACGTACTCGGCCCATGAATCTCATTCTGATACCAGGGGTTACCATTCGTGTTCTTGAACGATTATTGCATTTTTGTGCTTATCATATGTTTTGTTTTGTTTTTTTTGTGTGTGTGTTGTGTGTCATAGGTTCGTGGTCTCGTGGATGTGTGGGTCGTGTGCTGCCCACCTCGGCCACGGACGGATCTTCTGCTCCAAGTCTGACTCGGATCATGTCCTGCTGAAATAAATAAATAAAAGGTAGGCAAATAGTTAGACATACACATGGATTGATGGATGCTTTACTGATCCCCAAGGAAATAAAAGTCCCTGTGGTACAATACAACACACATCATTGACATTACAAACCAGCAAAAAGGACATGTTTGAGTTTCAACCAATGGGATTCCAAACATTTGCATACGGCCAATAGGAGAGCAGACATTTGCATACTGCTACCTCCAGCCAATAGGAGAGCAAAGATTAGCATACGTCTCATTTCAATGCCACTAATTTGAATGCCGCCTCTGGTTTTAACTCTTAACCTATGAGCAAAACCCTAACCACGCCCCCAATCCAAGGCCTAACCCCAAGCTAACCCCAGACTTACTGCAAGGTGGCACCTGCTGTTTAGGTTAGGAACTGCATCTAACCCCAAGCTAACCCCAGACTTACTGAAAGCTGGCACCTGCTGTTTAGGTTAGGAACTGCATCTAACCCCACATGAAATTAAGAAACCCAAATGAAAGGGCACATTTTCTGCATAATTGCACAGCTTGTAACCCTTGTAACCAATCATGGCTACATCTCTGTAGCAAGCTTTAGGAGCTGAGAAATCGATCCAAGTTTGAATTAGGGCCTGTTTATGTAGCTGCAGACAGTTCTCTTGTCCTTTATGTTCCACGTTTCCTTAATTTTAACCATAACCTAATCCCTAATTATTCTAACCCCAACCTCAATAAACCTAATCTTAACCATTACCTAATCCCTAATTATTCTAACCCCAACCTCAATAAACCTAATCTTAACCATTACCTAATCCCTAATTACTCTAACCCCAACCTCAATAAACCTAATCTTAACCATTACCTAATCCCTAATTACTCTAACCCCAACCTCAATAAACCTAATCTTAACCATAACCTCATTCCTAATTATTCCAACCCCAACCTCAATAAGCCTAATCTTAACCATAACCTAATCCCTAATTACTCTAACCCCAACCTCAATAAACCTAATCTTAACCATTACCTAATCCCTAATTACTCTAACCCCAACCTCAATAAGCCTAATCTTAACCATAACCTAATCCCTAATTATTCTAACCCCAACCTCAATAGACTCATCTCAACGATGACCTTACCCCAATTATTTACCATAACCCAACCCCTAATTACTCTAACCCTAAGCTTAATAAACCTAATTTCAACCCAATTCCCAATTATTCCCGTATCTCGGACGCCTTTAGGACCAGGGTCACGGGGCTCCGATATGTCGCTCGTGCCTACGCGCGGTCCGTCGTACTCTGGTCCGGTGGGCCTACGACATCCGGTTCCCTCGCGGGACCTCCGCACGTCGTCTGGGGCCTGACGACTACTCGCGTACGCGTCGGGGCCCGTGTCTCGGCCGCCTTTCGGACCACGGTGACGGGGCTCCGATATGTCGCTCGTGGCCGGGCCCCCTCCGACGTGCTCGGTTTCGGTGCGCCTACGTCCTACGGTTCCGCCGCGGGACCCCGAAACGTGGTTTTTTGGGCCTACTCGCGTACGCGTCGGGGGCCCGTATCTCGGCCGTCTTTCCACGCGGGACCGCGGGGCTCCGATATGTCGCTGGTAGGTTGGACCTGCACGCCCTGTGCGATTTTGGAGGTCCTACGACGTTTCTTCGAATTTTCCCGATTATTTGACTGAGTGTAGACTAGGGTCAGATCGGCCGCATTCTCTTAATCCGGGAACCTTGCACCATATGGTCGCTGCTTCCCGGCTTAAGGATCTGACCTCTGCAGGGCATGTTCGGAACTGCATCGACATTAAGAAAAGGAAATAAGAAACCCGATGAAACGGCACATTTTCCAGTGTTAGTGCACAGCTTGAAGTTTGTTCTTCTGACCAATCGTTGCTACATCTATGCTGTAGCAGCCTCAAGAGCTGAGAAATCCCATTTTGAATGAATTAAAAGTCAATCGGCGTCTATCCCAGTGGGTTCGGACACCAGCTCTGAATATCCTTCATGAACATAATATCATTGTATGTTGTGTTTGTCTGGATTGAGCTTTTTACATGAAATTATTTACACACTTTATGAACAGATTTTGGAAAGCTCTTTCACTTTGCATTGGAAACACTACATTTCAAGCCGACCACTTCTCCCTGCTCACAGCTGGAAACGCACCGCTCGTTTTTAACCCTCTGCTGCCATCTACTGGACGTTTTCGGTTACAACGTCCTCATGTACTTTTAGAAGTCATACAGCACCAGTTTGTAGGACTTTCAAGGTAGAATGAACCACCTCGTACCCCCCCAACGACACCAGCTATCTTTTTTTGTACCCCCACTGCCTAATTACTTTTACTGGGCTCCAATCTTTAAGTCAGAAGAATGTCAACCGATTTTTGTACCTCATTACAAAACAAACCCCAAGCTAACCCCAGACTTACTGCAAGGTGGCACCTGCTGTTTAGGTTAGGAACTGCATCTAACCCCAAGCTAACCCCAGACTTACTGAAAGCTGGCACCTGCTGTTTAGGTTAGGAACTGCATCTAACCCCAAGCTAACCCCAGACTTACTGAAAGCTGGCACCTGCTGTTTAGGTTAGGAACTGCATCTAACCCCAAGCTAACCCCAGACTTACTGCAAGGTGGCACCTGCTGTTTAGGTTAGGAACTGCATCTAACCCCAAGCTAACCCCAGACTTACTGAAAGCTGGCACCTGCTGTTTAGGTTAGGAACTGCATCTAACCCCACATGAAATTAAGAAACCCAAATGAAAGGGCACATTTTCTGCATAATTGCACAGCTTGTAACCCTTGTAACCAATCATGGCTACATCTCTGTAGCAAGCTTTAGGAGCTGAGAAATCGATCCAAGTTTGAATTAGGGCCTGTTTATGTAGCTGCAGACAGTTCTCTTGTCCTTTATGTTCCACGTTTCCTTAATCTTAACCATCACCTAATCCCTAATTACTCTAACCCCAACCTCAATAAACCTAATCTTAACCATCACCTAATCCCTAATTACTCTAACCCCAACCTCAATAAACCTAATCTTAACCATAACCTCATTCCTAATTATTCCAACCCCAACCTCAATAAGCCTAATCTTAACCATAACCGAATCCCTAATTACTCTAACCCCAACCTCAATAGACTCATCTCAACGATGACCTTACCCCAATTATTTACCATGACCCAACCCCTAATTACTCTAACCCTAAGCTTAATAAACCTAATTTCAACCCAATTCCCAATTATTCCAACCCCAACCACAATAAACTCCATTTCAACCATAACCCAACTCCCAATTATTCTAACCCTAATCCTAATAAACCTTCCAACTAGAACCTAACCTTCATTTACACTGTCCCCAATCACAATAAATGAAATTTCAATTATAGTTCAGTCCATAATTATATCAACTCTAACCTTAATAAACCTAATTACAACTTCAACCCAATTTCCAAGTACTTTAAATTCAATACACTGAAGCTCTACTACAACCTAATCTTTGATCATCCTAGCCCTGACCCCAAATAAACTGAATTTTAACCGCAATCTAATCACCCATCATCCTAACCCCAATTTAGATTAAAACTAGACTGACTACAACCCACCCTACCTACAATTAATTCAACTTCGACCTCAATAGATATATTTCTAACCCTGACCTACCTTAACCACCTTGACCATAAATTATACAATATAATTGATTGACCTAAAACATAATTTAAAATGGAAACCCCCAAAATCAATCGATATCCTATGTAATATTAATGAAATAAAAAAGGAATAAGGAAAAAAAGGTTATACCACAAGAGGGACACCTGAGGGCGCCACAGTCAACATGAAGTCCTCGAGGATGTTTGGGTATGGATATGGACGTTTGTGTAATATTTTTTGCCACAAGCAAACCAAGAATACACACCGTAGAGAAGTTTAAAGAGCCAAGCGCGCTGAGAACACGACGGTAAACACTTTACAACATGTGTACATAACTAAACATATACTAACACCTAACTACCAGTTTATTAACAATGAATTAATACATCGACTGATAGTGAGTGCATCATGAATTATTGATGAATTAATGATATGTATACATTAACAAATTAATGAGTGACATATGAATAGACTAGGGTTAAATTGGGCCTATTCGGTGCGTACTCTCTCTTAAGCTGGGAAGCCTCGACTTCCCGGCTTGACGGAATCCTAAGGCACCGCTCATTTTTGATCCTCTGCTGCCATCTTTTGGAATAGTCATGCCACATCACTTAGTATGATTTCAGGTTTTTCAACAGCTCGTATTCCAAAAAATACCAAACCTTGGCTACCTGATAAGTCAGAAGAATGTCAACCGAACTGTTCACATCTTGTTCAATCGATTCAGGTACTTTACTGTTCTGTTCCTTTATTTTTTATTGTTATTTTTTAACATTACACACACTGCCAATTGCCTGTGTGTGTGTGTGTGTGTGTGTGTGTGTGTGTGTCTGTGTCTGTGTCTGTGTGTGTGTGTGTGTGTGTGTGTGTCCACGTACTCGGCCCATGAATCTCATTCTGATACCAGGGGTTACCATTCGTGTTCTTGAACGATTATTGCATTTTTGTGCTTATCATATGTTTTGTTTTGTTTTTTTTGTGTGTGTGTTGTGTGTCATAGGTTCGTGGTCTCGTGGATGTGTGGGTCGTGTGCTGCCCACCTCGGCCACGGACGGATCTTCTGCTCCAAGTCTGACTCGGATCATGTCCTGCTGAAATAAATAAATAAAAGGTAGGCAAATAGTTAGACATACACATGGATTGATGGATGCTTTACTGATCCCCAAGGAAATAAAAGTCCCTGTGGTACAATACAACACACATCATTGACATTACAAACCAGCAAAAAGGACATGTTTGAGTTTCAACCAATGGGATTCCAAACATTTGCATACGGCCAATAGGAGAGCAGACATTTGCATACTGCTACCTCCAGCCAATAGGAGAGCAAAGATTAGCATACGTCTCATTTCAATGCCACTAATTTGAATGCCGCCTCTGGTTTTAACTCTTAACCTATGAGCAAAACCCTAACCACGCCCCCAATCCAAGGCCTAACCCCAAGCTAACCCCAGACTTACTGCAAGGTGGCACCTGCTGTTTAGGTTAGGAACTGCATCTAACCCCAAGCTAACCCCAGACTTACTGAAAGCTGGCACCTGCTGTTTAGGTTAGGAACTGCATCTAACCCCACATGAAATTAAGAAACCCAAATGAAAGGGCACATTTTCTGCATAATTGCACAGCTTGTAACCCTTGTAACCAATCATGGCTACATCTCTGTAGCAAGCTTTAGGAGCTGAGAAATCGATCCAAGTTTGAATTAGGGCCTGTTTATGTAGCTGCAGACAGTTCTCTTGTCCTTTATGTTCCACGTTTCCTTAATTTTAACCATAACCTAATCCCTAATTATTCTAACCCCAACCTCAATAAACCTAATCTTAACCATTACCTAATCCCTAATTATTCTAACCCCAACCTCAATAAACCTAATCTTAACCATTACCTAATCCCTAATTACTCTAACCCCAACCTCAATAAACCTAATCTTAACCATTACCTAATCCCTAATTACTCTAACCCCAACCTCAATAAACCTAATCTTAACCATAACCTCATTCCTAATTATTCCAACCCCAACCTCAATAAGCCTAATCTTAACCATAACCTAATCCCTAATTACTCTAACCCCAACCTCAATAAACCTAATCTTAACCATTACCTAATCCCTAATTACTCTAACCCCAACCTCAATAAGCCTAATCTTAACCATAACCTAATCCCTAATTATTCTAACCCCAACCTCAATAGACTCATCTCAACGATGACCTTACCCCAATTATTTACCATAACCCAACCCCTAATTACTCTAACCCTAAGCTTAATAAACCTAATTTCAACCCAATTCCCAATTATTCCCGTATCTCGGACGCCTTTAGGACCAGGGTCACGGGGCTCCGATATGTCGCTCGTGCCTACGCGCGGTCCGTCGTACTCTGGTCCGGTGGGCCTACGACATCCGGTTCCCTCGCGGGACCTCCGCACGTCGTCTGGGGCCTGACGACTACTCGCGTACGCGTCGGGGCCCGTGTCTCGGCCGCCTTTCGGACCACGGTGACGGGGCTCCGATATGTCGCTCGTGGCCGGGCCCCCTCCGACGTGCTCGGTTTCGGTGCGCCTACGTCCTACGGTTCCGCCGCGGGACCCCGAAACGTGGTTTTTTGGGCCTACTCGCGTACGCGTCGGGGGCCCGTATCTCGGCCGTCTTTCCACGCGGGACCGCGGGGCTCCGATATGTCGCTGGTAGGTTGGACCTGCACGCCCTGTGCGATTTTGGAGGTCCTACGACGTTTCTTCGAATTTTCCCGATTATTTGACTGAGTGTAGACTAGGGTCAGATCGGCCGCATTCTCTTAATCCGGGAACCTTGCACCATATGGTCGCTGCTTCCCGGCTTAAGGATCTGACCTCTGCAGGGCATGTTCGGAACTGCATCGACATTAAGAAAAGGAAATAAGAAACCCGATGAAACGGCACATTTTCCAGTGTTAGTGCACAGCTTGAAGTTTGTTCTTCTGACCAATCGTTGCTACATCTATGCTGTAGCAGCCTCAAGAGCTGAGAAATCCCATTTTGAATGAATTAAAAGTCAATCGGCGTCTATCCCAGTGGGTTCGGACACCAGCTCTGAATATCCTTCATGAACATAATATCATTGTATGTTGTGTTTGTCTGGATTGAGCTTTTTACATGAAATTATTTACACACTTTATGAACAGATTTTGGAAAGCTCTTTCACTTTGCATTGGAAACACTACATTTCAAGCCGACCACTTCTCCCTGCTCACAGCTGGAAACGCACCGCTCGTTTTTAACCCTCTGCTGCCATCTACTGGACGTTTTCGGTTACAACGTCCTCATGTACTTTTAGAAGTCATACAGCACCAGTTTGTAGGACTTTCAAGGTAGAATGAACCACCTCGTACCCCCCCAACGACACCAGCTATCTTTTTTTGTACCCCCACTGCCTAATTACTTTTACTGGGCTCCAATCTTTAAGTCAGAAGAATGTCAACCGATTTTTGTACCTCATTACAAAACAAACCCCAAGCTAACCCCAGACTTACTGCAAGGTGGCACCTGCTGTTTAGGTTAGGAACTGCATCTAACCCCAAGCTAACCCCAGACTTACTGAAAGCTGGCACCTGCTGTTTAGGTTAGGAACTGCATCTAACCCCAAGCTAACCCCAGACTTACTGAAAGCTGGCACCTGCTGTTTAGGTTAGGAACTGCATCTAACCCCAAGCTAACCCCAGACTTACTGCAAGGTGGCACCTGCTGTTTAGGTTAGGAACTGCATCTAACCCCAAGCTAACCCCAGACTTACTGAAAGCTGGCACCTGCTGTTTAGGTTAGGAACTGCATCTAACCCCACATGAAATTAAGAAACCCAAATGAAAGGGCACATTTTCTGCATAATTGCACAGCTTGTAACCCTTGTAACCAATCATGGCTACATCTCTGTAGCAAGCTTTAGGAGCTGAGAAATCGATCCAAGTTTGAATTAGGGCCTGTTTATGTAGCTGCAGACAGTTCTCTTGTCCTTTATGTTCCACGTTTCCTTAATCTTAACCATCACCTAATCCCTAATTACTCTAACCCCAACCTCAATAAACCTAATCTTAACCATCACCTAATCCCTAATTACTCTAACCCCAACCTCAATAAACCTAATCTTAACCATAACCTCATTCCTAATTATTCCAACCCCAACCTCAATAAGCCTAATCTTAACCATAACCGAATCCCTAATTACTCTAACCCCAACCTCAATAGACTCATCTCAACGATGACCTTACCCCAATTATTTACCATGACCCAACCCCTAATTACTCTAACCCTAAGCTTAATAAACCTAATTTCAACCCAATTCCCAATTATTCCAACCCCAACCACAATAAACTCCATTTCAACCATAACCCAACTCCCAATTATTCTAACCCTAATCCTAATAAACCTTCCAACTAGAACCTAACCTTCATTTACACTGTCCCCAATCACAATAAATGAAATTTCAATTATAGTTCAGTCCATAATTATATCAACTCTAACCTTAATAAACCTAATTACAACTTCAACCCAATTTCCAAGTACTTTAAATTCAATACACTGAAGCTCTACTACAACCTAATCTTTGATCATCCTAGCCCTGACCCCAAATAAACTGAATTTTAACCGCAATCTAATCACCCATCATCCTAACCCCAATTTAGATTAAAACTAGACTGACTACAACCCACCCTACCTACAATTAATTCAACTTCGACCTCAATAGATATATTTCTAACCCTGACCTACCTTAACCACCTTGACCATAAATTATACAATATAATTGATTGACCTAAAACATAATTTAAAATGGAAACCCCCAAAATCAATCGATATCCTATGTAATATTAATGAAATAAAAAAGGAATAAGGAAAAAAAGGTTATACCACAAGAGGGACACCTGAGGGCGCCACAGTCAACATGAAGTCCTCGAGGATGTTTGGGTATGGATATGGACGTTTGTGTAATATTTTTTGCCACAAGCAAACCAAGAATACACACCGTAGAGAAGTTTAAAGAGCCAAGCGCGCTGAGAACACGACGGTAAACACTTTACAACATGTGTACATAACTAAACATATACTAACACCTAACTACCAGTTTATTAACAATGAATTAATACATCGACTGATAGTGAGTGCATCATGAATTATTGATGAATTAATGATATGTATACATTAACAAATTAATGAGTGACATATGAATAGACTAGGGTTAAATTGGGCCTATTCGGTGCGTACTCTCTCTTAAGCTGGGAAGCCTCGACTTCCCGGCTTGACGGAATCCTAAGGCACCGCTCATTTTTGATCCTCTGCTGCCATCTTTTGGAATAGTCATGCCACATCACTTAGTATGATTTCAGGTTTTTCAACAGCTCGTATTCCAAAAAATACCAAACCTTGGCTACCTGATAAGTCAGAAGAATGTCAACCGAACTGTTCACATCTTGTTCAATCGATTCAGGTACTTTACTGTTCTGTTCCTTTATTTTTTATTGTTATTTTTTAACATTACACACACTGCCAATTGCCTGTGTGTGTGTGTGTGTGTGTGTGTGTGTGTGTGTCTGTGTCTGTGTCTGTGTGTGTGTGTGTGTGTGTGTGTGTCCACGTACTCGGCCCATGAATCTCATTCTGATACCAGGGGTTACCATTCGTGTTCTTGAACGATTATTGCATTTTTGTGCTTATCATATGTTTTGTTTTGTTTTTTTTGTGTGTGTGTTGTGTGTCATAGGTTCGTGGTCTCGTGGATGTGTGGGTCGTGTGCTGCCCACCTCGGCCACGGACGGATCTTCTGCTCCAAGTCTGACTCGGATCATGTCCTGCTGAAATAAATAAATAAAAGGTAGGCAAATAGTTAGACATACACATGGATTGATGGATGCTTTACTGATCCCCAAGGAAATAAAAGTCCCTGTGGTACAATACAACACACATCATTGACATTACAAACCAGCAAAAAGGACATGTTTGAGTTTCAACCAATGGGATTCCAAACATTTGCATACGGCCAATAGGAGAGCAGACATTTGCATACTGCTACCTCCAGCCAATAGGAGAGCAAAGATTAGCATACGTCTCATTTCAATGCCACTAATTTGAATGCCGCCTCTGGTTTTAACTCTTAACCTAACCCTAACCCTAACCCTAACCCTAACCCTAACCCTAACCCTAACCCTAACCCTGGCACCTGCTGTTTAGGTTAGGAACTGCATCTAACCCCAAGCTAACCCCAGACTTACTGAAAGCTGGCACCTGCTGTTTAGGTTAGGAACTGCATCTAACCCCAAGCTAACCCCAGACTTACTGCAAGGTGGCACCTGCTGTTTAGGTTAGGAACTGCATCTAACCCCAAGCTAACCCCAGACTTACTGAAAGCTGGCACCTGCTGTTTAGGTTAGGAACTGCATCTAACCCCACATGAAATTAAGAAACCCAAATGAAAGGGCACATTTTCTGCATAATTGCACAGCTTGTAACCCTTGTAACCAATCATGGCTACATCTCTGTAGCAAGCTTTAGGAGCTGAGAAATCGATCCAAGTTTGAATTAGGGCCTGTTTATGTAGCTGCAGACAGTTCTCTTGTCCTTTATGTTCCACGTTTCCTTAATCTTAACCATCACCTAATCCCTAATTACTCTAACCCCAACCTCAATAAACCTAATCTTAACCATCACCTAATCCCTAATTACTCTAACCCCAACCTCAATAAACCTAATCTTAACCATAACCTCATTCCTAATTATTCCAACCCCAACCTCAATAAGCCTAATCTTAACCATAACCGAATCCCTAATTACTCTAACCCCAACCTCAATAGACTCATCTCAACGATGACCTTACCCCAATTATTTACCATGACCCAACCCCTAATTACTCTAACCCTAAGCTTAATAAACCTAATTTCAACCCAATTCCCAATTATTCCAACCCCAACCACAATAAACTCCATTTCAACCATAACCCAACTCCCAATTATTCTAACCCTAATCCTAATAAACCTTCCAACTAGAACCTAACCTTCATTTACACTGTCCCCAATCACAATAAATGAAATTTCAATTATAGTTCAGTCCATAATTATATCAACTCTAACCTTAATAAACCTAATTACAACTTCAACCCAATTTCCAAGTACTTTAAATTCAATACACTGAAGCTCTACTACAACCTAATCTTTGATCATCCTAGCCCTGACCCCAAATAAACTGAATTTTAACCGCAATCTAATCACCCATCATCCTAACCCCAATTTAGATTAAAACTAGACTGACTACAACCCACCCTACCTACAATTAATTCAACTTCGACCTCAATAGATATATTTCTAACCCTGACCTACCTTAACCACCTTGACCATAAATTATACAATATAATTGATTGACCTAAAACATAATTTAAAATGGAAACCCCCAAAATCAATCGATATCCTATGTAATATTAATGAAATAAAAAAGGAATAAGGAAAAAAAGGTTATACCACAAGAGGGACACCTGAGGGCGCCACAGTCAACATGAAGTCCTCGAGGATGTTTGGGTATGGATATGGACGTTTGTGTAATATTTTTTGCCACAAGCAAACCAAGAATACACACCGTAGAGAAGTTTAAAGAGCCAAGCGCGCTGAGAACACGACGGTAAACACTTTACAACATGTGTACATAACTAAACATATACTAACACCTAACTACCAGTTTATTAACAATGAATTAATACATCGACTGATAGTGAGTGCATCATGAATTATTGATGAATTAATGATATGTATACATTAACAAATTAATGAGTGACATATGAATAGACTAGGGTTAAATTGGGCCTATTCGGTGCGTACTCTCTCTTAAGCTGGGAAGCCTCGACTTCCCGGCTTGACGGAATCCTAAGGCACCGCTCATTTTTGATCCTCTGCTGCCATCTTTTGGAATAGTCATGCCACATCACTTAGTATGATTTCAGGTTTTTCAACAGCTCGTATTCCAAAAAATACCAAACCTTGGCTACCTGATAAGTCAGAAGAATGTCAACCGAACTGTTCACATCTTGTTCAATCGATTCAGGTACTTTACTGTTCTGTTCCTTTATTTTTTATTGTTATTTTTTAACATTACACACACTGCCAATTGCCTGTGTGTGTGTGTGTGTGTGTGTGTGTGTCTGTGTCTGTGTCTGTGTGTGTGTGTGTGTGTGTGTGTGTCCACGTACTCGGCCCATGAATCTCATTCTGATACCAGGGGTTACCATTCGTGTTCTTGAACGATTATTGCATTTTTGTGCTTATCATATGTTTTGTTTTGTTTTTTTTGTGTGTGTGTTGTGTGTCATAGGTTCGTGGTCTCGTGGATGTGTGGGTCGTGTGCTGCCCACCTCGGCCACGGACGGATCTTCTGCTCCAAGTCTGACTCGGATCATGTCCTGCTGAAATAAATAAATAAAAGGTAGGCAAATAGTTAGACATACACATGGATTGATGGATGCTTTACTGATCCCCAAGGAAATAAAAGTCCCTGTGGTACAATACAACACACATCATTGACATTACAAACCAGCAAAAAGGACATGTTTGAGTTTCAACCAATGGGATTCCAAACATTTGCATACGGCCAATAGGAGAGCAGACATTTGCATACTGCTACCTCCAGCCAATAGGAGAGCAAAGATTAGCATACGTCTCATTTCAATGCCACTAATTTGAATGCCGCCTCTGGTTTTAACTCTTAACCTATGAGCAAAACCCTAACCACGCCCCCAATCCAAGGCCTAACCCCAAGCTAACCCCAGACTTACTGAAAGCTGGCACCTGCTGTTTAGGTTAGGAACTGCATCTAACCCCAAGCTAACCCCAGACTTACTGAAAGCTGGCACCTGCTGTTTAGGTTAGGAACTGCATCTAACCCCAAGCTAACCCCAGACTTACTGAAAGCTGGCACCTGCTGTTTAGGTTAGGAACTGCATCTAACCCCAAGCTAACCCCAGACTTACTGAAAGCTGGCACCTGCTGTTTAGGTTAGGAACTGCATCTAACCCCAAGCTAACCCCAGACTTACTGAAAGCTGGCACCTGCTGTTTAGGTTAGGAACTGCATCTAACCCCACATGAAATTAAGAAACCCAAATGAAAGGGCACATTTTCTGCATAATTGCACAGCTTGTAACCCTTGTAACCAATCATGGCTACATCTCTGTAGCAAGCTTTAGGAGCTGAGAAATCGATCCAAGTTTGAATTAGGGCCTGTTTATGTAGCTGCAGACAGTTCTCTTGTCCTTTATGTTCCACGTTTCCTTAATCTTAACCATCACCTAATCCCTAATTACTCTAACCCCAACCTCAATAAACCTAATCTTAACCATCACCTAATCCCTAATTACTCTAACCCCAACCTCAATAAACCTAATCTTAACCATAACCTCATTCCTAATTATTCCAACCCCAACCTCAATAAGCCTAATCTTAACCATAACCTAATCCCTAATTACTCTAACCCCAACCTCAATAAACCTAATCTTAACCATCACCTAATCCCTAATTACTCTAACCCCAACCTCAATAAACCTAATCTTAACCATCACCTAATCCCTAATTACTCTAACCCCAACCTCAATAAACCTAATCTTAACCATAACCTCATTCCTAATTATTCCAACCCCAACCTCAATAAGCCTAATCTTAACCATAACCTAATCCCTAATTACTCTAACCCCAACCTCAATAGACTCATCTCAACGATGACCTTACCCCAATTATTTACCATAACCCAACCCCTAATTACTCTAACCCTAAGCTTAATAAACCTAATTTCAACCCAATTCCCAATTATTCCAACCCCAACCACAATAAACTCCATTTCAACCATAACCCAACTCCCAATTATTCTAACCCTAATCCTAATAAACCTTCCAACTAGAACCTAACCTTCATTTACACTGTCCCCAATCACAATAAATGAAATTTCAATTATAGTTCAGTCCATAATTATATCAACTCTAACCTTAATAAACCTAATTACAACTTCAACCCAATTTCCAAGTACTTTAAATTCAATACACTGAAGCTCTACTACAACCTAATCTTTGATCATCCTAGCCCTGACCCCAAATAAACTGAATTTTAACCGCAATCTAATCACCCATCATCCTAACCCCAATTTAGATTAAAACTAGACTGACTACAACCCACCCTACCTACAATTAATTCAACTTCGACCTCAATAGATATATTTCTAACCCTGACCTACCTTAACCACCTTGACCATAAATTATACAATATAATTGATTGACCTAAAACATAATTTAAAATGGAAACCCCCAAAATCAATCGATATCCTATGTAATATTAATGAAATAAAAAAGGAATAAGGAAAAAAAGGTTATACCACAAGAGGGACACCTGAGGGCGCCACAGTCAACATGAAGTCCTCGAGGATGTTTGGGTATGGATATGGACGTTTTGTGTAATATTTTTTGCCACAAGCAAACCAAGAATACACACCGTAGAGAAGTTTAAAGAGCCAAGCGCGCTGAGAACACGACGGTAAACACTTTACAACATGTGTACATAACTAAACATATACTAACACCTAACTACCAGTTTATTAACAATGAATTAATACATCGACTGATAGTGAGTGCATCATGAATTATTGATGAATTAATGATATGTATACATTAACAAATTAATGAGTGACATATGAATAGACTAGGGTTAAATTGGGCCTATTCGGTGCGTACTCTCTCTTAAGCTGGGAAGCCTCGACTTCCCGGCTTGACGGAATCCTAAGGCACCGCTCATTTTTGATCCTCTGCTGCCATCTTTTGGAATAGTCATGCCACATCACTTAGTATGATTTCAGGTTTTTCAACAGCTCATATTCCAAAAAATACCAAACCTTGGCTACCTGATAAGTCAGAAGAATGTCAACCGAACTGTTCACATCTTGTTCAATCGATTCAGGTACTTTACTGTTCTGTTCCTTTATTTTTTATTGTTATTTTTTAACATTACACACACTGCCAATTGCCTGTGTGTGTGTGTGTGTGTGTGTGTGTGTGTCTGTGTCTGTGTCTGTGTGTGTGTGTGTGTGTGTGTGTGTCCACGTACTCGGCCCATGAATCTCATTCTGATACCAGGGGTTACCATTCGTGTTCTTGAACGATTATTGCATTTTTGTGCTTATCATATGTTTTTTTTTTTTTTTTTTGTGTGTGTGTTGTGTGTCATAGGTTCGTGGTCTCGTGGATGTGTGGGTCGTGTGCTGCCCACCTCGGCCACGGACGGATCTTCTGCTCCAAGTCTGACTCGGATCATGTCCTGCTGAAATAAATAAATAAAAGGTAGGCAAATAGTTAGACATACACATGGATTGATGGATGCTTTACTGATCCCCAAGGAAATAAAAGTCCCTGTGGTACAATACAACACACATCATTGACATTACAAACCAGCAAAAAGGACATGTTTGAGTTTCAACCAATGGGATTCCAAACATTTGCATACGGCCAATAGGAGAGCAGACATTTGCATACTGCTACCTCCAGCCAATAGGAGAGCAAAGATTAGCATACGTCTCATTTCAATGCCACTAATTTGAATGCCGCCTCTGGTTTTAACTCTTAACCTATGAGCAAAACCCTAACCACGCCCCCAATCCAAGGCCTAACCCCAAGCTAACCCCAGACTTACTGAAAGCTGGCACCTGCTGTTTAGGTTAGGAACTGCATCTAACCCCAAGCTAACCCCAGACTTACTGAAAGCTGGCACCTGCTGTTTAGGTTAGGAACTGCATCTAACCCCAAGCTAACCCCAGACTTACTGAAAGCTGGCACCTGCTGTTTAGGTTAGGAACTGCATCTAACCCCAAGCTAACCCCAGACTTACTGAAAGCTGGCACCTGCTGTTTAGGTTAGGAACTGCATCTAACCCCAAGCTAACCCCAGACTTACTGAAAGCTGGCACCTGCTGTTTAGGTTAGGAACTGCATCTAACCCCACATGAAATTAAGAAACCCAAATGAAAGGGCACATTTTCTGCATAATTGCACAGCTTGTAACCCTTGTAACCAATCATGGCTACATCTCTGTAGCAAGCTTTAGGAGCTGAGAAATCGATCCAAGTTTGAATTAGGGCCTGTTTATGTAGCTGCAGACAGTTCTCTTGTCCTTTATGTTCCACGTTTCCTTAATCTTAACCATCACCTAATCCCTAATTACTCTAACCCCAACCTCAATAAACCTAATCTTAACCATCACCTAATCCCTAATTACTCTAACCCCAACCTCAATAAACCTAATCTTAACCATAACCTCATTCCTAATTATTCCAACCCCAACCTCAATAAGCCTAATCTTAACCATAACCTAATCCCTAATTACTCTAACCCCAACCTCAATAAACCTAATCTTAACCATCACCTAATCCCTAATTACTCTAACCCCAACCTCAATAAACCTAATCTTAACCATCACCTAATCCCTAATTACTCTAACCCCAACCTCAATAAACCTAATCTTAACCATAACCTCATTCCTAATTATTCCAACCCCAACCTCAATAAGCCTAATCTTAACCATAACCTAATCCCTAATTACTCTAACCCCAACCTCAATAGACTCATCTCAACGATGACCTTACCCCAATTATTTACCATAACCCAACCCCTAATTACTCTAACCCTAAGCTTAATAAACCTAATTTCAACCCAATTCCCAATTATTCCAACCCCAACCACAATAAACTCCATTTCAACCATAACCCAACTCCCAATTATTCTAACCCTAATCCTAATAAACCTTCCAACTAGAACCTAACCTTCATTTACACTGTCCCCAATCACAATAAATGAAATTTCAATTATAGTTCAGTCCATAATTATATCAACTCTAACCTTAATAAACCTAATTACAACTTCAACCCAATTTCCAAGTACTTTAAATTCAATACACTGAAGCTCTACTACAACCTAATCTTTGATCATCCTAGCCCTGACCCCAAATAAACTGAATTTTAACCGCAATCTAATCACCCATCATCCTAACCCCAATTTAGATTAAAACTAGACTGACTACAACCCACCCTACCTACAATTAATTCAACTTCGACCTCAATAGATATATTTCTAACCCTGACCTACCTTAACCACCTTGACCATAAATTATACAATATAATTGATTGACCTAAAACATAATTTAAAATGGAAACCCCCAAAATCAATCGATATCCTATGTAATATTAATGAAATAAAAAAGGAATAAGGAAAAAAAGGTTATACCACAAGAGGGACACCTGAGGGCGCCACAGTCAACATGAAGTCCTCGAGGATGTTTGGGTATGGATATGGACGTTTTGTGTAATATTTTTTGCCACAAGCAAACCAAGAATACACACCGTAGAGAAGTTTAAAGAGCCAAGCGCGCTGAGAACACGACGGTAAACACTTTACAACATGTGTACATAACTAAACATATACTAACACCTAACTACCAGTTTATTAACAATGAATTAATACATCGACTGATAGTGAGTGCATCATGAATTATTGATGAATTAATGATATGTATACATTAACAAATTAATGAGTGACATATGAATAGACTAGGGTTAAATTGGGCCTATTCGGTGCGTACTCTCTCTTAAGCTGGGAAGCCTCGACTTCCCGGCTTGACGGAATCCTAAGGCACCGCTCATTTTTGATCCTCTGCTGCCATCTTTTGGAATAGTCATGCCACATCACTTAGTATGATTTCAGGTTTTTCAACAGCTCATATTCCAAAAAATACCAAACCTTGGCTACCTGATAAGTCAGAAGAATGTCAACCGAACTGTTCACATCTTGTTCAATCGATTCAGGTACTTTACTGTTCTGTTCCTTTATTTTTTATTGTTATTTTTTAACATTACACACACTGCCAATTGCCTGTGTGTGTGTGTGTGTGTGTGTGTGTGTGTCTGTGTCTGTGTCTGTGTGTGTGTGTGTGTGTGTGTGTGTCCACGTACTCGGCCCATGAATCTCATTCTGATACCAGGGGTTACCATTCGTGTTCTTGAACGATTATTGCATTTTTGTGCTTATCATATGTTTTGTTTTGTTTTTTTTGTGTGTGTGTTGTGTGTCATAGGTTCGTGGTCTCGTGGATGTGTGGGTCGTGTGCTGCCCACCTCGGCCACGGACGGATCTTCTGCTCCAAGTCTGACTCGGATCATGTCCTGCTGAAATAAATAAATAAAAGGTAGGCAAATAGTTAGACATACACATGGATTGATGGATGCTTTACTGATCCCCAAGGAAATAAAAGTCCCTGTGGTACAATACAACACACATCATTGACATTACAAACCAGCAAAAAGGACATGTTTGAGTTTCAACCAATGGGATTCCAAACATTTGCATACGGCCAATAGGAGAGCAGACATTTGCATACTGCTACCTCCAGCCAATAGGAGAGCAAAGATTAGCATACGTCTCATTTCAATGCCACTAATTTGAATGCCGCCTCTGGTTTTAACTCTTAACCTATGAGCAAAACCCTAACCACGCCCCCAATCCAAGGCCTAACCCCAAGCTAACCCCAGACTTACTGAAAGCTGGCACCTGCTGTTTAGGTTAGGAACTGCATCTAACCCCAAGCTAACCCCAGACTTACTGAAAGCTGGCACCTGCTGTTTAGGTTAGGAACTGCATCTAACCCCAAGCTAACCCCAGACTTACTGAAAGCTGGCACCTGCTGTTTAGGTTAGGAACTGCATCTAACCCCAAGCTAACCCCAGACTTACTGAAAGCTGGCACCTGCTGTTTAGGTTAGGAACTGCATCTAACCCCAAGCTAACCCCAGACTTACTGAAAGCTGGCACCTGCTGTTTAGGTTAGGAACTGCATCTAACCCCACATGAAATTAAGAAACCCAAATGAAAGGGCACATTTTCTGCATAATTGCACAGCTTGTAACCCTTGTAACCAATCATGGCTACATCTCTGTAGCAAGCTTTAGGAGCTGAGAAATCGATCCAAGTTTGAATTAGGGCCTGTTTATGTAGCTGCAGACAGTTCTCTTGTCCTTTATGTTCCACGTTTCCTTAATCTTAACCATCACCTAATCCCTAATTACTCTAACCCCAACCTCAATAAACCTAATCTTAACCATCACCTAATCCCTAATTACTCTAACCCCAACCTCAATAAACCTAATCTTAACCATAACCTCATTCCTAATTATTCCAACCCCAACCTCAATAAGCCTAATCTTAACCATAACCTAATCCCTAATTACTCTAACCCCAACCTCAATAAACCTAATCTTAACCATCACCTAATCCCTAATTACTCTAACCCCAACCTCAATAAACCTAATCTTAACCATCACCTAATCCCTAATTACTCTAACCCCAACCTCAATAAACCTAATCTTAACCATAACCTCATTCCTAATTATTCCAACCCCAACCTCAATAAGCCTAATCTTAACCATAACCTAATCCCTAATTACTCTAACCCCAACCTCAATAGACTCATCTCAACGATGACCTTACCCCAATTATTTACCATAACCCAACCCCTAATTACTCTAACCCTAAGCTTAATAAACCTAATTTCAACCCAATTCCCAATTATTCCAACCCCAACCACAATAAACTCCATTTCAACCATAACCCAACTCCCAATTATTCTAACCCTAATCCTAATAAACCTTCCAACTAGAACCTAACCTTCATTTACACTGTCCCCAATCACAATAAATGAAATTTCAATTATAGTTCAGTCCATAATTATATCAACTCTAACCTTAATAAACCTAATTACAACTTCAACCCAATTTCCAAGTACTTTAAATTCAATACACTGAAGCTCTACTACAACCTAATCTTTGATCATCCTAGCCCTGACCCCAAATAAACTGAATTTTAACCGCAATCTAATCACCCATCATCCTAACCCCAATTTAGATTAAAACTAGACTGACTACAACCCACCCTACCTACAATTAATTCAACTTCGACCTCAATAGATATATTTCTAACCCTGACCTACCTTAACCACCTTGACCATAAATTATACAATATAATTGATTGACCTAAAACATAATTTAAAATGGAAACCCCCAAAATAAATCGATATCCTATGTAATATTAATGAAATAAAAAAGGAATAAGGAAAAAAAGGTTATACCACAAGAGGGACACCTGAGGGCGCCACAGTCAACATGAAGTCCTCGAGGATGTTTGGGTATGGATATGGACGTTTGTGTAATATTTTTTGCCACAAGCAAACCAAGAATACACACCGTAGAGAAGTTTAAAGAGCCAAGCGCGCTGAGAACACGACGGTAAACACTTTACAACATGTGTACATAACTAAACATATACTAACACCTAACTACCAGTTTATTAACAATGAATTAATACATCGACTGATAGTGAGTGCATCATGAATTATTGATGAATTAATGATATGTATACATTAACAAATTAATGAGTGACATATGAATAGACTAGGGTTAAATTGGGCCTATTCGGTGCGTACTCTCTCTTAAGCTGGGAAGCCTCGACTTCCCGGCTTGACGGAATCCTAAGGCACCGCTCATTTTTGATCCTCTGCTGCCATCTTTTGGAATAGTCATGCCACATCACTTAGTATGATTTCAGGTTTTTCAACAGCTCGTATTCCAAAAAATACCAAACCTTGGCTACCTGATAAGTCAGAAGAATGTCAACCGAACTGTTCACATCTTGTTCAATCGATTCAGGTACTTTACTGTTCTGTTCCTTTATTTTTTATTGTTATTTTTTAACATTACACACACTGCCAATTGCCTGTGTGTGTGTGTGTGTGTGTGTGTGTGTGTGTGTGTGTGTGTCTGTGTCTGTGTCTGTGTGTGTGTGTGTGTGTGTGTGTGTCCACGTACTCGGCCCATGAATCTCATTCTGATACCAGGGGTTACCATTCGTGTTCTTGAACGATTATTGCATTTTTGTGCTTATCATATGTTTTGTTTTGTTTTTTTTGTGTGTGTGTTGTGTGTCATAGGTTCGTGGTCTCGTGGATGTGTGGGTCGTGTGCTGCCCACCTCGGCCACGGACGGATCTTCTGCTCCAAGTCTGACTCGGATCATGTCCTGCTGAAATAAATAAATAAAAGGTAGGCAAATAGTTAGACATACACATGGATTGATGGATGCTTTACTGATCCCCAAGGAAATAAAAGTCCCTGTGGTACAATACAACACACATCATTGACATTACAAACCAGCAAAAAGGACATGTTTGAGTTTCAACCAATGGGATTCCAAACATTTGCATACGGCCAATAGGAGAGCAGACATTTGCATACTGCTACCTCCAGCCAATAGGAGAGCAAAGATTAGCATACGTCTCATTTCAATGCCACTAATTTGAATGCCGCCTCTGGTTTTAACTCTTAACCTATGAGCAAAACCCTAACCACGCCCCCAATCCAAGGCCTAACCCCAAGCTAACCCCAGACTTACTGCAAGGTGGCACCTGCTGTTTAGGTTAGGAACTGCATCTAACCCCAAGCTAACCCCAGACTTACTGAAAGCTGGCACCTGCTGTTTAGGTTAGGAACTGCATCTAACCCCAAGCTAACCCCAGACTTACTGAAAGCTGGCACCTGCTGTTTAGGTTAGGAACTGCATCTAACCCCAAGCTAACCCCAGACTTACTGAAAGCTGGCACCTGCTGTTTAGGTTAGGAACTGCATCTAACCCCAAGCTAACCCCAGACTTACTGAAAGCTGGCACCTGCTGTTTAGGTTAGGAACTGCATCTAACCCCACATGAAATTAAGAAACCCAAATGAAAGGGCACATTTTCTGCATAATTGCACAGCTTGTAACCCTTGTAACCAATCATGGCTACATCTCTGTAGCAAGCTTTAGGAGCTGAGAAATCGATCCAAGTTTGAATTAGGGCCTGTTTATGTAGCTGCAGACAGTTCTCTTGTCCTTTATGTTCCACGTTTCCTTAATCTTAACCATCACCTAATCCCTAATTACTCTAACCCCAACCTCAATAAACCTAATCTTAACCATCACCTAATCCCTAATTACTCTAACCCCAACCTCAATAAACCTAATCTTAACCATAACCTCATTCCTAATTATTCCAACCCCAACCTCAATAAGCCTAATCTTAACCATAACCTAATCCCTAATTACTCTAACCCCAACCTCAATAAACCTAATCTTAACCATCACCTAATCCCTAATTACTCTAACCCCAACCTCAATAAACCTAATCTTAACCATCACCTAATCCCTAATTACTCTAACCCCAACCTCAATAAACCTAATCTTAACCATAACCTCATTCCTAATTATTCCAACCCCAACCTCAATAAGCCTAATCTTAACCATAACCTAATCCCTAATTACTCTAACCCCAACCTCAATAGACTCATCTCAACGATGACCTTACCCCAATTATTTACCATAACCCAACCCCTAATTACTCTAACCCTAAGCTTAATAAACCTAATTTCAACCCAATTCCCAATTATTCCAACCCCAACCACAATAAACTCCATTTCAACCATAACCCAACTCCCAATTATTCTAACCCTAATCCTAATAAACCTTCCAACTAGAACCTAACCTTCATTTACACTGTCCCCAATCACAATAAATGAAATTTCAATTATAGTTCAGTCCATAATTATATCAACTCTAACCTTAATAAACCTAATTACAACTTCAACCCAATTTCCAAGTACTTTAAATTCAATACACTGAAGCTCTACTACAACCTAATCTTTGATCATCCTAGCCCTGACCCCAAATAAACTGAATTTTAACCGCAATCTAATCACCCATCATCCTAACCCCAATTTAGATTAAAACTAGACTGACTACAACCCACCCTACCTACAATTAATTCAACTTCGACCTCAATAGATATATTTCTAACCCTGACCTACCTTAACCACCTTGACCATAAATTATACAATATAATTGATTGACCTAAAACATAATTTAAAATGGAAACCCCCAAAATAAATCGATATCCTATGTAATATTAATGAAATAAAAAAGGAATAAGGAAAAAAAGGTTATACCACAAGAGGGACACCTGAGGGCGCCACAGTCAACATGAAGTCCTCGAGGATGTTTGGGTATGGATATGGACGTTTGTGTAATATTTTTTGCCACAAGCAAACCAAGAATACACACCGTAGAGAAGTTTAAAGAGCCAAGCGCGCTGAGAACACGACGGTAAACACTTTACAACATGTGTACATAACTAAACATATACTAACACCTAACTACCAGTTTATTAACAATGAATTAATACATCGACTGATAGTGAGTGCATCATGAATTATTGATGAATTAATGATATGTATACATTAACAAATTAATGAGTGACATATGAATAGACTAGGGTTAAATTGGGCCTATTCGGTGCGTACTCTCTCTTAAGCTGGGAAGCCTCGACTTCCCGGCTTGACGGAATCCTAAGGCACCGCTCATTTTTGATCCTCTGCTGCCATCTTTTGGAATAGTCATGCCACATCACTTAGTATGATTTCAGGTTTTTCAACAGCTCGTATTCCAAAAAATACCAAACCTTGGCTACCTGATAAGTCAGAAGAATGTCAACCGAACTGTTCACATCTTGTTCAATCGATTCAGGTACTTTACTGTTCTGTTCCTTTATTTTTTATTGTTATTTTTTAACATTACACACACTGCCAATTGCCTGTGTGTGTGTGTGTGTGTGTGTGTGTGTGTGTGTGTGTGTGTGTCTGTGTCTGTGTCTGTGTGTGTGTGTGTGTGTGTGTGTGTCCACGTACTCGGCCCATGAATCTCATTCTGATACCAGGGGTTACCATTCGTGTTCTTGAACGATTATTGCATTTTTGTGCTTATCATATGTTTTGTTTTGTTTTTTTTGTGTGTGTGTTGTGTGTCATAGGTTCGTGGTCTCGTGGATGTGTGGGTCGTGTGCTGCCCACCTCGGCCACGGACGGATCTTCTGCTCCAAGTCTGACTCGGATCATGTCCTGCTGAAATAAATAAATAAAAGGTAGGCAAATAGTTAGACATACACATGGATTGATGGATGCTTTACTGATCCCCAAGGAAATAAAAGTCCCTGTGGTACAATACAACACACATCATTGACATTACAAACCAGCAAAAAGGACATGTTTGAGTTTCAACCAATGGGATTCCAAACATTTGCATACGGCCAATAGGAGAGCAGACATTTGCATACTGCTACCTCCAGCCAATAGGAGAGCAAAGATTAGCATACGTCTCATTTCAATGCCACTAATTTGAATGCCGCCTCTGGTTTTAACTCTTAACCTATGAGCAAAACCCTAACCACGCCCCCAATCCAAGGCCTAACCCCAAGCTAACCCCAGACTTACTGAAAGCTGGCACCTGCTGTTTAGGTTAGGAACTGCATCTAACCCCAAGCTAACCCCAGACTTACTGAAAGCTGGCACCTGCTGTTTAGGTTAGGAACTGCATCTAACCCCAAGCTAACCCCAGACTTACTGAAAGCTGGCACCTGCTGTTTAGGTTAGGAACTGCATCTAACCCCAAGCTAACCCCAGACTTACTGAAAGCTGGCACCTGCTGTTTAGGTTAGGAACTGCATCTAACCCCAAGCTAACCCCAGACTTACTGAAAGCTGGCACCTGCTGTTTAGGTTAGGAACTGCATCTAACCCCACATGAAATTAAGAAACCCAAATGAAAGGGCACATTTTCTGCATAATTGCACAGCTTGTAACCCTTGTAACCAATCATGGCTACATCTCTGTAGCAAGCTTTAGGAGCTGAGAAATCGATCCAAGTTTGAATTAGGGCCTGTTTATGTAGCTGCAGACAGTTCTCTTGTCCTTTATGTTCCACGTTTCCTTAATCTTAACCATCACCTAATCCCTAATTACTCTAACCCCAACCTCAATAAACCTAATCTTAACCATCACCTAATCCCTAATTACTCTAACCCCAACCTCAATAAACCTAATCTTAACCATAACCTCATTCCTAATTATTCCAACCCCAACCTCAATAAGCCTAATCTTAACCATAACCTAATCCCTAATTACTCTAACCCCAACCTCAATAAACCTAATCTTAACCATCACCTAATCCCTAATTACTCTAACCCCAACCTCAATAAACCTAATCTTAACCATCACCTAATCCCTAATTACTCTAACCCCAACCTCAATAAACCTAATCTTAACCATAACCTCATTCCTAATTATTCCAACCCCAACCTCAATAAGCCTAATCTTAACCATAACCTAATCCCTAATTACTCTAACCCCAACCTCAATAGACTCATCTCAACGATGACCTTACCCCAATTATTTACCATAACCCAACCCCTAATTACTCTAACCCTAAGCTTAATAAACCTAATTTCAACCCAATTCCCAATTATTCCAACCCCAACCACAATAAACTCCATTTCAACCATAACCCAACTCCCAATTATTCTAACCCTAATCCTAATAAACCTTCCAACTAGAACCTAACCTTCATTTACACTGTCCCCAATCACAATAAATGAAATTTCAATTATAGTTCAGTCCATAATTATATCAACTCTAACCTTAATAAACCTAATTACAACTTCAACCCAATTTCCAAGTACTTTAAATTCAATACACTGAAGCTCTACTACAACCTAATCTTTGATCATCCTAGCCCTGACCCCAAATAAACTGAATTTTAACCGCAATCTAATCACCCATCATCCTAACCCCAATTTAGATTAAAACTAGACTGACTACAACCCACCCTACCTACAATTAATTCAACTTCGACCTCAATAGATATATTTCTAACCCTGACCTACCTTAACCACCTTGACCATAAATTATACAATATAATTGATTGACCTAAAACATAATTTAAAATGGAAACCCCCAAAATAAATCGATATCCTATGTAATATTAATGAAATAAAAAAGGAATAAGGAAAAAAAGGTTATACCACAAGAGGGACACCTGAGGGCGCCACAGTCAACATGAAGTCCTCGAGGATGTTTGGGTATGGATATGGACGTTTGTGTAATATTTTTTGCCACAAGCAAACCAAGAATACACACCGTAGAGAAGTTTAAAGAGCCAAGCGCGCTGAGAACACGACGGTAAACACTTTACAACATGTGTACATAACTAAACATATACTAACACCTAACTACCAGTTTATTAACAATGAATTAATACATCGACTGATAGTGAGTGCATCATGAATTATTGATGAATTAATGATATGTATACATTAACAAATTAATGAGTGACATATGAATAGACTAGGGTTAAATTGGGCCTATTCGGTGCGTACTCTCTCTTAAGCTGGGAAGCCTCGACTTCCCGGCTTGACGGAATCCTAAGGCACCGCTCATTTTTGATCCTCTGCTGCCATCTTTTGGAATAGTCATGCCACATCACTTAGTATGATTTCAGGTTTTTCAACAGCTCGTATTCCAAAAAATACCAAACCTTGGCTACCTGATAAGTCAGAAGAATGTCAACCGAACTGTTCACATCTTGTTCAATCGATTCAGGTACTTTACTGTTCTGTTCCTTTATTTTTTATTGTTATTTTTTAACATTACACACACTGCCAATTGCCTGTGTGTGTGTGTGTGTGTGTGTGTGTGTGTGTGTGTGTGTGTGTGTCTGTGTCTGTGTCTGTGTGTGTGTGTGTGTGTGTGTGTGTCCACGTACTCGGCCCATGAATCTCATTCTGATACCAGGGGTTACCATTCGTGTTCTTGAACGATTATTGCATTTTTGTGCTTATCATATGTTTTGTTTTGTTTTTTTTGTGTGTGTGTTGTGTGTCATAGGTTCGTGGTCTCGTGGATGTGTGGGTCGTGTGCTGCCCACCTCGGCCACGGACGGATCTTCTGCTCCAAGTCTGACTCGGATCATGTCCTGCTGAAATAAATAAATAAAAGGTAGGCAAATAGTTAGACATACACATGGATTGATGGATGCTTTACTGATCCCCAAGGAAATAAAAGTCCCTGTGGTACAATACAACACACATCATTGACATTACAAACCAGCAAAAAGGACATGTTTGAGTTTCAACCAATGGGATTCCAAACATTTGCATACGGCCAATAGGAGAGCAGACATTTGCATACTGCTACCTCCAGCCAATAGGAGAGCAAAGATTAGCATACGTCTCATTTCAATGCCACTAATTTGAATGCCGCCTCTGGTTTTAACTCTTAACCTATGAGCAAAACCCTAACCACGCCCCCAATCCAAGGCCTAACCCCAAGCTAACCCCAGACTTACTGAAAGCTGGCACCTGCTGTTTAGGTTAGGAACTGCATCTAACCCCAAGCTAACCCCAGACTTACTGAAAGCTGGCACCTGCTGTTTAGGTTAGGAACTGCATCTAACCCCAAGCTAACCCCAGACTTACTGAAAGCTGGCACCTGCTGTTTAGGTTAGGAACTGCATCTAACCCCAAGCTAACCCCAGACTTACTGAAAGCTGGCACCTGCTGTTTAGGTTAGGAACTGCATCTAACCCCAAGCTAACCCCAGACTTACTGAAAGCTGGCACCTGCTGTTTAGGTTAGGAACTGCATCTAACCCCACATGAAATTAAGAAACCCAAATGAAAGGGCACATTTTCTGCATAATTGCACAGCTTGTAACCCTTGTAACCAATCATGGCTACATCTCTGTAGCAAGCTTTAGGAGCTGAGAAATCGATCCAAGTTTGAATTAGGGCCTGTTTATGTAGCTGCAGACAGTTCTCTTGTCCTTTATGTTCCACGTTTCCTTAATCTTAACCATCACCTAATCCCTAATTACTCTAACCCCAACCTCAATAAACCTAATCTTAACCATCACCTAATCCCTAATTACTCTAACCCCAACCTCAATAAACCTAATCTTAACCATAACCTCATTCCTAATTATTCCAACCCCAACCTCAATAAGCCTAATCTTAACCATAACCTAATCCCTAATTACTCTAACCCCAACCTCAATAAACCTAATCTTAACCATCACCTAATCCCTAATTACTCTAACCCCAACCTCAATAAACCTAATCTTAACCATCACCTAATCCCTAATTACTCTAACCCCAACCTCAATAAACCTAATCTTAACCATAACCTCATTCCTAATTATTCCAACCCCAACCTCAATAAGCCTAATCTTAACCATAACCTAATCCCTAATTACTCTAACCCCAACCTCAATAGACTCATCTCAACGATGACCTTACCCCAATTATTTACCATAACCCAACCCCTAATTACTCTAACCCTAAGCTTAATAAACCTAATTTCAACCCAATTCCCAATTATTCCAACCCCAACCACAATAAACTCCATTTCAACCATAACCCAACTCCCAATTATTCTAACCCTAATCCTAATAAACCTTCCAACTAGAACCTAACCTTCATTTACACTGTCCCCAATCACAATAAATGAAATTTCAATTATAGTTCAGTCCATAATTATATCAACTCTAACCTTAATAAACCTAATTACAACTTCAACCCAATTTCCAAGTACTTTAAATTCAATACACTGAAGCTCTACTACAACCTAATCTTTGATCATCCTAGCCCTGACCCCAAATAAACTGAATTTTAACCGCAATCTAATCACCCATCATCCTAACCCCAATTTAGATTAAAACTAGACTGACTACAACCCACCCTACCTACAATTAATTCAACTTCGACCTCAATAGATATATTTCTAACCCTGACCTACCTTAACCACCTTGACCATAAATTATACAATATAATTGATTGACCTAAAACATAATTTAAAATGGAAACCCCCAAAATAAATCGATATCCTATGTAATATTAATGAAATAAAAAAGGAATAAGGAAAAAAAGGTTATACCACAAGAGGGACACCTGAGGGCGCCACAGTCAACATGAAGTCCTCGAGGATGTTTGGGTATGGATATGGACGTTTGTGTAATATTTTTTGCCACAAGCAAACCAAGAATACACACCGTAGAGAAGTTTAAAGAGCCAAGCGCGCTGAGAACACGACGGTAAACACTTTACAACATGTGTACATAACTAAACATATACTAACACCTAACTACCAGTTTATTAACAATGAATTAATACATCGACTGATAGTGAGTGCATCATGAATTATTGATGAATTAATGATATGTATACATTAACAAATTAATGAGTGACATATGAATAGACTAGGGTTAAATTGGGCCTATTCGGTGCGTACTCTCTCTTAAGCTGGGAAGCCTCGACTTCCCGGCTTGACGGAATCCTAAGGCACCGCTCATTTTTGATCCTCTGCTGCCATCTTTTGGAATAGTCATGCCACATCACTTAGTATGATTTCAGGTTTTTCAACAGCTCGTATTCCAAAAAATACCAAACCTTGGCTACCTGATAAGTCAGAAGAATGTCAACCGAACTGTTCACATCTTGTTCAATCGATTCAGGTACTTTACTGTTCTGTTCCTTTATTTTTTATTGTTATTTTTTAACATTACACACACTGCCAATTGCCTGTGTGTGTGTGTGTGTGTGTGTGTGTGTGTGTGTGTGTCTGTGTCTGTGTCTGTGTGTGTGTGTGTGTGTGTGTGTGTCCACGTACTCGGCCCATGAATCTCATTCTGATACCAGGGGTTACCATTCGTGTTCTTGAACGATTATTGCATTTTTGTGCTTATCATATGTTTTTTTTTTTTTTTTTTGTGTGTGTGTTGTGTGTCATAGGTTCGTGGTCTCGTGGATGTGTGGGTCGTGTGCTGCCCACCTCGGCCACGGACGGATCTTCTGCTCCAAGTCTGACTCGGATCATGTCCTGCTGAAATAAATAAATAAAAGGTAGGCAAATAGTTAGACATACACATGGATTGATGGATGCTTTACTGATCCCCAAGGAAATAAAAGTCCCTGTGGTACAATACAACACACATCATTGACATTACAAACCAGCAAAAAGGACATGTTTGAGTTTCAACCAATGGGATTCCAAACATTTGCATACGGCCAATAGGAGAGCAGACATTTGCATACTGCTACCTCCAGCCAATAGGAGAGCAAAGATTAGCATACGTCTCATTTCAATGCCACTAATTTGAATGCCGCCTCTGGTTTTAACTCTTAACCCTATGAGCAAAACCCTAACCACGCCCCCAATCCAAGGCCTAACCCCAAGCTAACCCCAGACTTACTGCAAGGTGGCACCTGCTGTTTAGGTTAGGAACTGCATCTAACCCCAAGCTAACCCCAGACTTACTGAAAGCTGGCACCTGCTGTTTAGGTTAGGAACTGCATCTAACCCCACATGAAATTAAGAAACCCAAATGAAAGGGCACATTTTCTGCATAATTGCACAGCTTGTAACCCTTGTAACCAATCATGGCTACATCTCTGTAGCAAGCTTTAGGAGCTGAGAAATCGATCCAAGTTTGAATTAGGGCCTGTTTATGTAGCTGCAGACAGTTCTCTTGTCCTTTATGTTCCACGTTTCCTTAATTTTAACCATAACCTAATCCCTAATTATTCTAACCCCAACCTCAATAAACCTAATCTTAACCATTACCTAATCCCTAATTATTCTAACCCCAACCTCAATAAACCTAATCTTAACCATTACCTAATCCCTAATTACTCTAACCCCAACCTCAATAAACCTAATCTTAACCATTACCTAATCCCTAATTACTCTAACCCCAACCTCAATAAACCTAATCTTAACCATAACCTCATTCCTAATTATTCCAACCCCAACCTCAATAAGCCTAATCTTAACCATAACCTAATCCCTAATTACTCTAACCCCAACCTCAATAAACCTAATCTTAACCATTACCTAATCCCTAATTACTCTAACCCCAACCTCAATAAACCTAATCTTAACCATAACCTAATCTTAACCATCACCTAATCCCTAATTACTCTAACCCCAACCTCAATAAACCTAATCTTAACCATCACCTAATCCCTAATTACTCTAACCCCAACCTCAATAAACCTAATCTTAACCATAACCTCATTTCTAATTATTCCAACCCCAACCTCAATAAGCCTAATCTTAACCATAACCTAATCCCTAATTATTCTAACCCCAACCTCAATAGACTCATCTCAACGATGACCTTACCCCAATTATTTACCATAACCCAACCCCTAATTACTCTAACCCTAAGCTTAATAAACCTAATTTCAACCCAATTCCCAATTATTCCCGTATCTCGGACGCCTTTAGGACCAGGGTCACGGGGCTCCGATATGTCGCTCGTGCCTACGCGCGGTCCGTCGTACTCTGGTCCGGTGGGCCTACGACATCCGGTTCCCTCGCGGGACCTCCGCACGTCGTCTGGGGCCTGACGACTACTCGCGTACGCGTCGGGGCCCGTGTCTCGGCCGCCTTTCGGACCACGGTGACGGGGCTCCGATATGTCGCTCGTGGCCGGGCCCCCTCCGACGTGCTCGGTTTCGGTGCGCCTACGTCCTACGGTTCCGCCGCGGGACCCCGAAACGTGGTTTTTTGGGCCTACTCGCGTACGCGTCGGGGGCCCGTATCTCGGCCGTCTTTCCACGCGGGACCGCGGGGCTCCGATATGTCGCTGGTAGGTTGGACCTGCACGCCCTGTGCGATTTTGGAGGTCCTACGACGTTTCTTCGAATTTTCCCGATTATTTGACTGAGTGTAGACTAGGGTCAGATCGGCCGCATTCTCTTAATCCGGGAACCTTGCACCATATGGTCGCTGCTTCCCGGCTTAAGGATCTGACCTCTGCAGGGCATGTTCGGAACTGCATCGACATTAAGAAAAGGAAATAAGAAACCCGATGAAACGGCACATTTTCCAGTGTTAGTGCACAGCTTGAAGTTTGTTCTTCTGACCAATCGTTGCTACATCTATGCTGTAGCAGCCTCAAGAGCTGAGAAATCCCATTTTGAATGAATTAAAAGTCAATCGGCGTCTATCCCAGTGGGTTCGGACACCAGCTCTGAATATCCTTCATGAACATAATATCATTGTATGTTGTGTTTGTCTGGATTGAGCTTTTTACATGAAATTATTTACACACTTTATGAACAGATTTTGGAAAGCTCTTTCACTTTGCATTGGAAACACTACATTTCAAGCCGACCACTTCTCCCTGCTCACAGCTGGAAACGCACCGCTCGTTTTTAACCCTCTGCTGCCATCTACTGGACGTTTTCGGTTACAACGTCCTCATGTACTTTTAGAAGTCATACAGCACCAGTTTGTAGGACTTTCAAGGTAGAATGAACCACCTCGTACCCCCCCAACGACACCAGCTATCTTTTTTTGTACCCCCACTGCCTAATTACTTTTACTGGGCTCCAATCTTTAAGTCAGAAGAATGTCAACCGATTTTTGTACCTCATTACAAAACAAACCCCAAGCTAACCCCAGACTTACTGCAAGGTGGCACCTGCTGTTTAGGTTAGGAACTGCATCTAACCCCAAGCTAACCCCAGACTTACTGAAAGCTGGCACCTGCTGTTTAGGTTAGGAACTGCATCTAACCCCAAGCTAACCCCAGACTTACTGAAAGCTGGCACCTGCTGTTTAGGTTAGGAACTGCATCTAACCCCAAGCTAACCCCAGACTTACTGCAAGGTGGCACCTGCTGTTTAGGTTAGGAACTGCATCTAACCCCAAGCTAACCCCAGACTTACTGAAAGCTGGCACCTGCTGTTTAGGTTAGGAACTGCATCTAACCCCACATGAAATTAAGAAACCCAAATGAAAGGGCACATTTTCTGCATAATTGCACAGCTTGTAACCCTTGTAACCAATCATGGCTACATCTCTGTAGCAAGCTTTAGGAGCTGAGAAATCGATCCAAGTTTGAATTAGGGCCTGTTTATGTAGCTGCAGACAGTTCTCTTGTCCTTTATGTTCCACGTTTCCTTAATCTTAACCATCACCTAATCCCTAATTACTCTAACCCCAACCTCAATAAACCTAATCTTAACCATCACCTAATCCCTAATTACTCTAACCCCAACCTCAATAAACCTAATCTTAACCATAACCTCATTCCTAATTATTCCAACCCCAACCTCAATAAGCCTAATCTTAACCATAACCGAATCCCTAATTACTCTAACCCCAACCTCAATAGACTCATCTCAACGATGACCTTACCCCAATTATTTACCATGACCCAACCCCTAATTACTCTAACCCTAAGCTTAATAAACCTAATTTCAACCCAATTCCCAATTATTCCAACCCCAACCACAATAAACTCCATTTCAACCATAACCCAACTCCCAATTATTCTAACCCTAATCCTAATAAACCTTCCAACTAGAACCTAACCTTCATTTACACTGTCCCCAATCACAATAAATGAAATTTCAATTATAGTTCAGTCCATAATTATATCAACTCTAACCTTAATAAACCTAATTACAACTTCAACCCAATTTCCAAGTACTTTAAATTCAATACACTGAAGCTCTACTACAACCTAATCTTTGATCATCCTAGCCCTGACCCCAAATAAACTGAATTTTAACCGCAATCTAATCACCCATCATCCTAACCCCAATTTAGATTAAAACTAGACTGACTACAACCCACCCTACCTACAATTAATTCAACTTCGACCTCAATAGATATATTTCTAACCCTGACCTACCTTAACCACCTTGACCATAAATTATACAATATAATTGATTGACCTAAAACATAATTTAAAATGGAAACCCCCAAAATCAATCGATATCCTATGTAATATTAATGAAATAAAAAAGGAATAAGGAAAAAAAGGTTATACCACAAGAGGGACACCTGAGGGCGCCACAGTCAACATGAAGTCCTCGAGGATGTTTGGGTATGGATATGGACGTTTGTGTAATATTTTTTGCCACAAGCAAACCAAGAATACACACCGTAGAGAAGTTTAAAGAGCCAAGCGCGCTGAGAACACGACGGTAAACACTTTACAACATGTGTACATAACTAAACATATACTAACACCTAACTACCAGTTTATTAACAATGAATTAATACATCGACTGATAGTGAGTGCATCATGAATTATTGATGAATTAATGATATGTATACATTAACAAATTAATGAGTGACATATGAATAGACTAGGGTTAAATTGGGCCTATTCGGTGCGTACTCTCTCTTAAGCTGGGAAGCCTCGACTTCCCGGCTTGACGGAATCCTAAGGCACCGCTCATTTTTGATCCTCTGCTGCCATCTTTTGGAATAGTCATGCCACATCACTTAGTATGATTTCAGGTTTTTCAACAGCTCATATTCCAAAAAATACCAAACCTTGGCTACCTGATAAGTCAGAAGAATGTCAACCGAACTGTTCACATCTTGTTCAATCGATTCAGGTACTTTACTGTTCTGTTCCTTTATTTTTTATTGTTATTTTTTAACATTACACACACTGCCAATTGCCTGTGTGTGTGTGTGTGTGTGTGTGTGTGTGTCTGTGTCTGTGTCTGTGTGTGTGTGTGTGTGTGTGTGTGTCCACGTACTCGGCCCATGAATCTCATTCTGATACCAGGGGTTACCATTCGTGTTCTTGAACGATTATTGCATTTTTGTGCTTATCATATGTTTTGTTTTGTTTTTTTTGTGTGTGTGTTGTGTGTCATAGGTTCGTGGTCTCGTGGATGTGTGGGTCGTGTGCTGCCCACCTCGGCCACGGACGGATCTTCTGCTCCAAGTCTGACTCGGATCATGTCCTGCTGAAATAAATAAATAAAAGGTAGGCAAATAGTTAGACATACACATGGATTGATGGATGCTTTACTGATCCCCAAGGAAATAAAAGTCCCTGTGGTACAATACAACACACATCATTGACATTACAAACCAGCAAAAAGGACATGTTTGAGTTTCAACCAATGGGATTCCAAACATTTGCATACGGCCAATAGGAGAGCAGACATTTGCATACTGCTACCTCCAGCCAATAGGAGAGCAAAGATTAGCATACGTCTCATTTCAATGCCACTAATTTGAATGCCGCCTCTGGTTTTAACTCTTAACCTATGAGCAAAACCCTAACCACGCCCCCAATCCAAGGCCTAACCCCAAGCTAACCCCAGACTTACTGAAAGCTGGCACCTGCTGTTTAGGTTAGGAACTGCATCTAACCCCAAGCTAACCCCAGACTTACTGAAAGCTGGCACCTGCTGTTTAGGTTAGGAACTGCATCTAACCCCAAGCTAACCCCAGACTTACTGAAAGCTGGCACCTGCTGTTTAGGTTAGGAACTGCATCTAACCCCAAGCTAACCCCAGACTTACTGAAAGCTGGCACCTGCTGTTTAGGTTAGGAACTGCATCTAACCCCAAGCTAACCCCAGACTTACTGAAAGCTGGCACCTGCTGTTTAGGTTAGGAACTGCATCTAACCCCACATGAAATTAAGAAACCCAAATGAAAGGGCACATTTTCTGCATAATTGCACAGCTTGTAACCCTTGTAACCAATCATGGCTACATCTCTGTAGCAAGCTTTAGGAGCTGAGAAATCGATCCAAGTTTGAATTAGGGCCTGTTTATGTAGCTGCAGACAGTTCTCTTGTCCTTTATGTTCCACGTTTCCTTAATCTTAACCATCACCTAATCCCTAATTACTCTAACCCCAACCTCAATAAACCTAATCTTAACCATCACCTAATCCCTAATTACTCTAACCCCAACCTCAATAAACCTAATCTTAACCATAACCTCATTCCTAATTATTCCAACCCCAACCTCAATAAGCCTAATCTTAACCATAACCTAATCCCTAATTACTCTAACCCCAACCTCAATAAACCTAATCTTAACCATCACCTAATCCCTAATTACTCTAACCCCAACCTCAATAAACCTAATCTTAACCATCACCTAATCCCTAATTACTCTAACCCCAACCTCAATAAACCTAATCTTAACCATAACCTCATTCCTAATTATTCCAACCCCAACCTCAATAAGCCTAATCTTAACCATAACCGAATCCCTAATTACTCTAACCCCAACCTCAATAGACTCATCTCAACGATGACCTTACCCCAATTATTTACCATGACCCAACCCCTAATTACTCTAACCCTAAGCTTAATAAACCTAATTTCAACCCAATTCCCAATTATTCCAACCCCAACCACAATAAACTCCATTTCAACCATAACCCAACTCCCAATTATTCTAACCCTAATCCTAATAAACCTTCCAACTAGAACCTAACCTTCATTTACACTGTCCCCAATCACAATAAATGAAATTTCAATTATAGTTCAGTCCATAATTATATCAACTCTAACCTTAATAAACCTAATTACAACTTCAACCCAATTTCCAAGTACTTTAAATTCAATACACTGAAGCTCTACTACAACCTAATCTTTGATCATCCTAGCCCTGACCCCAAATAAACTGAATTTTAACCGCAATCTAATCACCCATCATCCTAACCCCAATTTAGATTAAAACTAGACTGACTACAACCCACCCTACCTACAATTAATTCAACTTCGACCTCAATAGATATATTTCTAACCCTGACCTACCTTAACCACCTTGACCATAAATTATACAATATAATTGATTGACCTAAAACATAATTTAAAATGGAAACCCCCAAAATCAATCGATATCCTATGTAATATTAATGAAATAAAAAAGGAATAAGGAAAAAAAGGTTATACCACAAGAGGGACACCTGAGGGCGCCACAGTCAACATGAAGTCCTCGAGGATGTTTGGGTATGGATATGGACGTTTGTGTAATATTTTTTGCCACAAGCAAACCAAGAATACACACCGTAGAGAAGTTTAAAGAGCCAAGCGCGCTGAGAACACGACGGTAAACACTTTACAACATGTGTACATAACTAAACATATACTAACACCTAACTACCAGTTTATTAACAATGAATTAATACATCGACTGATAGTGAGTGCATCATGAATTATTGATGAATTAATGATATGTATACATTAACAAATTAATGAGTGACATATGAATAGACTAGGGTTAAATTGGGCCTATTCGGTGCGTACTCTCTCTTAAGCTGGGAAGCCTCGACTTCCCGGCTTGACGGAATCCTAAGGCACCGCTCATTTTTGATCCTCTGCTGCCATCTTTTGGAATAGTCATGCCACATCACTTAGTATGATTTCAGGTTTTTCAACAGCTCGTATTCCAAAAAATACCAAACCTTGGCTACCTGATAAGTCAGAAGAATGTCAACCGAACTGTTCACATCTTGTTCAATCGATTCAGGTACTTTACTGTTCTGTTCCTTTATTTTTTATTGTTATTTTTTAACATTACACACACTGCCAATTGCCTGTGTGTGTGTGTGTGTGTGTGTGTGTGTGTGTGTGTGTGTGTGTGTCTGTGTCTGTGTCTGTGTGTGTGTGTGTGTGTGTGTGTGTCCACGTACTCGGCCCATGAATCTCATTCTGATACCAGGGGTTACCATTCGTGTTCTTGAACGATTATTGCATTTTTGTGCTTATCATATGTTTTGTTTTGTTTTTTTTGTGTGTGTGTTGTGTGTCATAGGTTCGTGGTCTCGTGGATGTGTGGGTCGTGTGCTGCCCACCTCGGCCACGGACGGATCTTCTGCTCCAAGTCTGACTCGGATCATGTCCTGCTGAAATAAATAAATAAAAGGTAGGCAAATAGTTAGACATACACATGGATTGATGGATGCTTTACTGATCCCCAAGGAAATAAAAGTCCCTGTGGTACAATACAACACACATCATTGACATTACAAACCAGCAAAAAGGACATGTTTGAGTTTCAACCAATGGGATTCCAAACATTTGCATACGGCCAATAGGAGAGCAGACATTTGCATACTGCTACCTCCAGCCAATAGGAGAGCAAAGATTAGCATACGTCTCATTTCAATGCCACTAATTTGAATGCCGCCTCTGGTTTTAACTCTTAACCTATGAGCAAAACCCTAACCACGCCCCCAATCCAAGGCCTAACCCCAAGCTAACCCCAGACTTACTGCAAGGTGGCACCTGCTGTTTAGGTTAGGAACTGCATCTAACCCCAAGCTAACCCCAGACTTACTGAAAGCTGGCACCTGCTGTTTAGGTTAGGAACTGCATCTAACCCCACATGAAATTAAGAAACCCAAATGAAAGGGCACATTTTCTGCATAATTGCACAGCTTGTAACCCTTGTAACCAATCATGGCTACATCTCTGTAGCAAGCTTTAGGAGCTGAGAAATCGATCCAAGTTTGAATTAGGGCCTGTTTATGTAGCTGCAGACAGTTCTCTTGTCCTTTATGTTCCACGTTTCCTTAATTTTAACCATAACCTAATCCCTAATTATTCTAACCCCAACCTCAATAAACCTAATCTTAACCATTACCTAATCCCTAATTATTCTAACCCCAACCTCAATAAACCTAATCTTAACCATTACCTAATCCCTAATTACTCTAACCCCAACCTCAATAAACCTAATCTTAACCATTACCTAATCCCTAATTACTCTAACCCCAACCTCAATAAACCTAATCTTAACCATAACCTCATTCCTAATTATTCCAACCCCAACCTCAATAAGCCTAATCTTAACCATAACCTAATCCCTAATTACTCTAACCCCAACCTCAATAAACCTAATCTTAACCATTACCTAATCCCTAATTACTCTAACCCCAACCTCAATAAACCTAATCTTAACCATAACCTAATCTTAACCATCACCTAATCCCTAATTACTCTAACCCCAACCTCAATAAACCTAATCTTAACCATCACCTAATCCCTAATTACTCTAACCCCAACCTCAATAAACCTAATCTTAACCATAACCTCATTTCTAATTATTCCAACCCCAACCTCAATAAGCCTAATCTTAACCATAACCTAATCCCTAATTATTCTAACCCCAACCTCAATAGACTCATCTCAACGATGACCTTACCCCAATTATTTACCATAACCCAACCCCTAATTACTCTAACCCTAAGCTTAATAAACCTAATTTCAACCCAATTCCCAATTATTCCCGTATCTCGGACGCCTTTAGGACCAGGGTCACGGGGCTCCGATATGTCGCTCGTGCCTACGCGCGGTCCGTCGTACTCTGGTCCGGTGGGCCTACGACATCCGGTTCCCTCGCGGGACCTCCGCACGTCGTCTGGGGCCTGACGACTACTCGCGTACGCGTCGGGGCCCGTGTCTCGGCCGCCTTTCGGACCACGGTGACGGGGCTCCGATATGTCGCTCGTGGCCGGGCCCCCTCCGACGTGCTCGGTTTCGGTGCGCCTACGTCCTACGGTTCCGCCGCGGGACCCCGAAACGTGGTTTTTTGGGCCTACTCGCGTACGCGTCGGGGGCCCGTATCTCGGCCGTCTTTCCACGCGGGACCGCGGGGCTCCGATATGTCGCTGGTAGGTTGGACCTGCACGCCCTGTGCGATTTTGGAGGTCCTACGACGTTTCTTCGAATTTTCCCGATTATTTGACTGAGTGTAGACTAGGGTCAGATCGGCCGCATTCTCTTAATCCGGGAACCTTGCACCATATGGTCGCTGCTTCCCGGCTTAAGGATCTGACCTCTGCAGGGCATGTTCGGAACTGCATCGACATTAAGAAAAGGAAATAAGAAACCCGATGAAACGGCACATTTTCCAGTGTTAGTGCACAGCTTGAAGTTTGTTCTTCTGACCAATCGTTGCTACATCTATGCTGTAGCAGCCTCAAGAGCTGAGAAATCCCATTTTGAATGAATTAAAAGTCAATCGGCGTCTATCCCAGTGGGTTCGGACACCAGCTCTGAATATCCTTCATGAACATAATATCATTGTATGTTGTGTTTGTCTGGATTGAGCTTTTTACATGAAATTATTTACACACTTTATGAACAGATTTTGGAAAGCTCTTTCACTTTGCATTGGAAACACTACATTTCAAGCCGACCACTTCTCCCTGCTCACAGCTGGAAACGCACCGCTCGTTTTTAACCCTCTGCTGCCATCTACTGGACGTTTTCGGTTACAACGTCCTCATGTACTTTTAGAAGTCATACAGCACCAGTTTGTAGGACTTTCAAGGTAGAATGAACCACCTCGTACCCCCCCAACGACACCAGCTATCTTTTTTTGTACCCCCACTGCCTAATTACTTTTACTGGGCTCCAATCTTTAAGTCAGAAGAATGTCAACCGATTTTTGTACCTCATTACAAAACAAACCCCAAGCTAACCCCAGACTTACTGCAAGGTGGCACCTGCTGTTTAGGTTAGGAACTGCATCTAACCCCAAGCTAACCCCAGACTTACTGAAAGCTGGCACCTGCTGTTTAGGTTAGGAACTGCATCTAACCCCAAGCTAACCCCAGACTTACTGAAAGCTGGCACCTGCTGTTTAGGTTAGGAACTGCATCTAACCCCAAGCTAACCCCAGACTTACTGCAAGGTGGCACCTGCTGTTTAGGTTAGGAACTGCATCTAACCCCAAGCTAACCCCAGACTTACTGAAAGCTGGCACCTGCTGTTTAGGTTAGGAACTGCATCTAACCCCACATGAAATTAAGAAACCCAAATGAAAGGGCACATTTTCTGCATAATTGCACAGCTTGTAACCCTTGTAACCAATCATGGCTACATCTCTGTAGCAAGCTTTAGGAGCTGAGAAATCGATCCAAGTTTGAATTAGGGCCTGTTTATGTAGCTGCAGACAGTTCTCTTGTCCTTTATGTTCCACGTTTCCTTAATCTTAACCATCACCTAATCCCTAATTACTCTAACCCCAACCTCAATAAACCTAATCTTAACCATCACCTAATCCCTAATTACTCTAACCCCAACCTCAATAAACCTAATCTTAACCATAACCTCATTCCTAATTATTCCAACCCCAACCTCAATAAGCCTAATCTTAACCATAACCGAATCCCTAATTACTCTAACCCCAACCTCAATAGACTCATCTCAACGATGACCTTACCCCAATTATTTACCATGACCCAACCCCTAATTACTCTAACCCTAAGCTTAATAAACCTAATTTCAACCCAATTCCCAATTATTCCAACCCCAACCACAATAAACTCCATTTCAACCATAACCCAACTCCCAATTATTCTAACCCTAATCCTAATAAACCTTCCAACTAGAACCTAACCTTCATTTACACTGTCCCCAATCACAATAAATGAAATTTCAATTATAGTTCAGTCCATAATTATATCAACTCTAACCTTAATAAACCTAATTACAACTTCAACCCAATTTCCAAGTACTTTAAATTCAATACACTGAAGCTCTACTACAACCTAATCTTTGATCATCCTAGCCCTGACCCCAAATAAACTGAATTTTAACCGCAATCTAATCACCCATCATCCTAACCCCAATTTAGATTAAAACTAGACTGACTACAACCCACCCTACCTACAATTAATTCAACTTCGACCTCAATAGATATATTTCTAACCCTGACCTACCTTAACCACCTTGACCATAAATTATACAATATAATTGATTGACCTAAAACATAATTTAAAATGGAAACCCCCAAAATCAATCGATATCCTATGTAATATTAATGAAATAAAAAAGGAATAAGGAAAAAAAGGTTATACCACAAGAGGGACACCTGAGGGCGCCACAGTCAACATGAAGTCCTCGAGGATGTTTGGGTATGGATATGGACGTTTGTGTAATATTTTTTGCCACAAGCAAACCAAGAATACACACCGTAGAGAAGTTTAAAGAGCCAAGCGCGCTGAGAACACGACGGTAAACACTTTACAACATGTGTACATAACTAAACATATACTAACACCTAACTACCAGTTTATTAACAATGAATTAATACATCGACTGATAGTGAGTGCATCATGAATTATTGATGAATTAATGATATGTATACATTAACAAATTAATGAGTGACATATGAATAGACTAGGGTTAAATTGGGCCTATTCGGTGCGTACTCTCTCTTAAGCTGGGAAGCCTCGACTTCCCGGCTTGACGGAATCCTAAGGCACCGCTCATTTTTGATCCTCTGCTGCCATCTTTTGGAATAGTCATGCCACATCACTTAGTATGATTTCAGGTTTTTCAACAGCTCATATTCCAAAAAATACCAAACCTTGGCTACCTGATAAGTCAGAAGAATGTCAACCGAACTGTTCACATCTTGTTCAATCGATTCAGGTACTTTACTGTTCTGTTCCTTTATTTTTTATTGTTATTTTTTAACATTACACACACTGCCAATTGCCTGTGTGTGTGTGTGTGTGTGTGTGTGTGTGTCTGTGTCTGTGTCTGTGTGTGTGTGTGTGTGTGTGTGTGTCCACGTACTCGGCCCATGAATCTCATTCTGATACCAGGGGTTACCATTCGTGTTCTTGAACGATTATTGCATTTTTGTGCTTATCATATGTTTTGTTTTGTTTTTTTTGTGTGTGTGTTGTGTGTCATAGGTTCGTGGTCTCGTGGATGTGTGGGTCGTGTGCTGCCCACCTCGGCCACGGACGGATCTTCTGCTCCAAGTCTGACTCGGATCATGTCCTGCTGAAATAAATAAATAAAAGGTAGGCAAATAGTTAGACATACACATGGATTGATGGATGCTTTACTGATCCCCAAGGAAATAAAAGTCCCTGTGGTACAATACAACACACATCATTGACATTACAAACCAGCAAAAAGGACATGTTTGAGTTTCAACCAATGGGATTCCAAACATTTGCATACGGCCAATAGGAGAGCAGACATTTGCATACTGCTACCTCCAGCCAATAGGAGAGCAAAGATTAGCATACGTCTCATTTCAATGCCACTAATTTGAATGCCGCCTCTGGTTTTAACTCTTAACCCTATGAGCAAAACCCTAACCACGCCCCCAATCCAAGGCCTAACCCCAAGCTAACCCCAGACTTACTGAAAGCTGGCACCTGCTGTTTAGGTTAGGAACTGCATCTAACCCCAAGCTAACCCCAGACTTACTGAAAGCTGGCACCTGCTGTTTAGGTTAGGAACTGCATCTAACCCCAAGCTAACCCCAGACTTACTGAAAGCTGGCACCTGCTGTTTAGGTTAGGAACTGCATCTAACCCCAAGCTAACCCCAGACTTACTGAAAGCTGGCACCTGCTGTTTAGGTTAGGAACTGCATCTAACCCCAAGCTAACCCCAGACTTACTGAAAGCTGGCACCTGCTGTTTAGGTTAGGAACTGCATCTAACCCCACATGAAATTAAGAAACCCAAATGAAAGGGCACATTTTCTGCATAATTGCACAGCTTGTAACCCTTGTAACCAATCATGGCTACATCTCTGTAGCAAGCTTTAGGAGCTGAGAAATCGATCCAAGTTTGAATTAGGGCCTGTTTATGTAGCTGCAGACAGTTCTCTTGTCCTTTATGTTCCACGTTTCCTTAATCTTAACCATCACCTAATCCCTAATTACTCTAACCCCAACCTCAATAAACCTAATCTTAACCATCACCTAATCCCTAATTACTCTAACCCCAACCTCAATAAACCTAATCTTAACCATAACCTCATTCCTAATTATTCCAACCCCAACCTCAATAAGCCTAATCTTAACCATAACCTAATCCCTAATTACTCTAACCCCAACCTCAATAAACCTAATCTTAACCATCACCTAATCCCTAATTACTCTAACCCCAACCTCAATAAACCTAATCTTAACCATCACCTAATCCCTAATTACTCTAACCCCAACCTCAATAAACCTAATCTTAACCATAACCTCATTCCTAATTATTCCAACCCCAACCTCAATAAGCCTAATCTTAACCATAACCTAATCCCTAATTACTCTAACCCCAACCTCAATAGACTCATCTCAACGATGACCTTACCCCAATTATTTACCATAACCCAACCCCTAATTACTCTAACCCTAAGCTTAATAAACCTAATTTCAACCCAATTCCCAATTATTCCAACCCCAACCACAATAAACTCCATTTCAACCATAACCCAACTCCCAATTATTCTAACCCTAATCCTAATAAACCTTCCAACTAGAACCTAACCTTCATTTACACTGTCCCCAATCACAATAAATGAAATTTCAATTATAGTTCAGTCCATAATTATATCAACTCTAACCTTAATAAACCTAATTACAACTTCAACCCAATTTCCAAGTACTTTAAATTCAATACACTGAAGCTCTACTACAACCTAATCTTTGATCATCCTAGCCCTGACCCCAAATAAACTGAATTTTAACCGCAATCTAATCACCCATCATCCTAACCCCAATTTAGATTAAAACTAGACTGACTACAACCCACCCTACCTACAATTAATTCAACTTCGACCTCAATAGATATATTTCTAACCCTGACCTACCTTAACCACCTTGACCATAAATTATACAATATAATTGATTGACCTAAAACATAATTTAAAATGGAAACCCCCAAAATAAATCGATATCCTATGTAATATTAATGAAATAAAAAAGGAATAAGGAAAAAAAGGTTATACCACAAGAGGGACACCTGAGGGCGCCACAGTCAACATGAAGTCCTCGAGGATGTTTGGGTATGGATATGGACGTTTGTGTAATATTTTTTGCCACAAGCAAACCAAGAATACACACCGTAGAGAAGTTTAAAGAGCCAAGCGCGCTGAGAACACGACGGTAAACACTTTACAACATGTGTACATAACTAAACATATACTAACACCTAACTACCAGTTTATTAACAATGAATTAATACATCGACTGATAGTGAGTGCATCATGAATTATTGATGAATTAATGATATGTATACATTAACAAATTAATGAGTGACATATGAATAGACTAGGGTTAAATTGGGCCTATTCGGTGCGTACTCTCTCTTAAGCTGGGAAGCCTCGACTTCCCGGCTTGACGGAATCCTAAGGCACCGCTCATTTTTGATCCTCTGCTGCCATCTTTTGGAATAGTCATGCCACATCACTTAGTATGATTTCAGGTTTTTCAACAGCTCGTATTCCAAAAAATACCAAACCTTGGCTACCTGATAAGTCAGAAGAATGTCAACCGAACTGTTCACATCTTGTTCAATCGATTCAGGTACTTTACTGTTCTGTTCCTTTATTTTTTATTGTTATTTTTTAACATTACACACACTGCCAATTGCCTGTGTGTGTGTGTGTGTGTGTGTGTGTGTGTGTGTCTGTGTCTGTGTCTGTGTGTGTGTGTGTGTGTGTGTGTGTCCACGTACTCGGCCCATGAATCTCATTCTGATACCAGGGGTTACCATTCGTGTTCTTGAACGATTATTGCATTTTTGTGCTTATCATATGTTTTGTTTTGTTTTTTTTGTGTGTGTGTTGTGTGTCATAGGTTCGTGGTCTCGTGGATGTGTGGGTCGTGTGCTGCCCACCTCGGCCACGGACGGATCTTCTGCTCCAAGTCTGACTCGGATCATGTCCTGCTGAAATAAATAAATAAAAGGTAGGCAAATAGTTAGACATACACATGGATTGATGGATGCTTTACTGATCCCCAAGGAAATAAAAGTCCCTGTGGTACAATACAACACACATCATTGACATTACAAACCAGCAAAAAGGACATGTTTGAGTTTCAACCAATGGGATTCCAAACATTTGCATACGGCCAATAGGAGAGCAGACATTTGCATACTGCTACCTCCAGCCAATAGGAGAGCAAAGATTAGCATACGTCTCATTTCAATGCCACTAATTTGAATGCCGCTTCTGGTTTTAACTCTTAACCTAACCCTAACCCTAACCCTAACCCTAACCCCTAACCCTAACCCTAACCCTAACCCTAACCCCTAACCCTAACCCTAACCCTAACCCTAACCCTAACCCTAACCCTAACCCTAACCCTAACCACGCCCCCAATCCAAGGCCTAACCCCAAGCTAACCCCAGACTTACTGCAAGGTGGCACCTGCTGTTTAGGTTAGGAACTGCATCTAACCCCAAGCTAACCCCAGACTTACTGCAAGGTGGCACCTGCTGTTTAGGTTAGGAACTGCATCTAACCCCAAGCTAACCCCAGACTTACTGAAAGCTGGCACCTGCTGTTTAGGTTAGGAACTGCATCTAACCCCACATGAAATTAAGAAACCCAAATGAAAGGGCACATTTTCTGCATAATTGCACAGCTTGTAACCCTTGTAACCAATCATGGCTACATCTCTGTAGCAAGCTTTAGGAGCTGAGAAATCGATCCAAGTTTGAATTAGGGCCTGTTTATGTAGCTGCAGACAGTTCTCTTGTCCTTTATGTTCCACGTTTCCTTAATTTTAACCATAACCTAATCCCTAATTATTCTAACCCCAACCTCAATAAACCTAATCTTAACCATTACCTAATCCCTAATTATTCTAACCCCAACCTCAATAAACCTAATCTTAACCATTACCTAATCCCTAATTACTCTAACCCCAACCTCAATAAACCTAATCTTAACCATTACCTAATCCCTAATTACTCTAACCCCAACCTCAATAAACCTAATCTTAACCATAACCTCATTCCTAATTATTCCAACCCCAACCTCAATAAGCCTAATCTTAACCATAACCTAATCCCTAATTACTCTAACCCCAACCTCAATAAACCTAATCTTAACCATTACCTAATCCCTAATTACTCTAACCCCAACCTCAATAAACCTAATCTTAACCATAACCTAATCTTAACCATCACCTAATCCCTAATTACTCTAACCCCAACCTCAATAAACCTAATCTTAACCATCACCTAATCCCTAATTACTCTAACCCCAACCTCAATAAACCTAATCTTAACCATAACCTCATTTCTAATTATTCCAACCCCAACCTCAATAAGCCTAATCTTAACCATAACCTAATCCCTAATTATTCTAACCCCAACCTCAATAGACTCATCTCAACGATGACCTTACCCCAATTATTTACCATAACCCAACCCCTAATTACTCTAACCCTAAGCTTAATAAACCTAATTTCAACCCAATTCCCAATTATTCCCGTATCTCGGACGCCTTTAGGACCAGGGTCACGGGGCTCCGATATGTCGCTCGTGCCTACGCGCGGTCCGTCGTACTCTGGTCCGGTGGGCCTACGACATCCGGTTCCCTCGCGGGACCTCCGCACGTCGTCTGGGGCCTGACGACTACTCGCGTACGCGTCGGGGCCCGTGTCTCGGCCGCCTTTCGGACCACGGTGACGGGGCTCCGATATGTCGCTCGTGGCCGGGCCCCCTCCGACGTGCTCGGTTTCGGTGCGCCTACGTCCTACGGTTCCGCCGCGGGACCCCGAAACGTGGTTTTTTGGGCCTACTCGCGTACGCGTCGGGGGCCCGTATCTCGGCCGTCTTTCCACGCGGGACCGCGGGGCTCCGATATGTCGCTGGTAGGTTGGACCTGCACGCCCTGTGCGATTTTGGAGGTCCTACGACGTTTCTTCGAATTTTCCCGATTATTTGACTGAGTGTAGACTAGGGTCAGATCGGCCGCATTCTCTTAATCCGGGAACCTTGCACCATATGGTCGCTGCTTCCCGGCTTAAGGATCTGACCTCTGCAGGGCATGTTCGGAACTGCATCGACATTAAGAAAAGGAAATAAGAAACCCGATGAAACGGCACATTTTCCAGTGTTAGTGCACAGCTTGAAGTTTGTTCTTCTGACCAATCGTTGCTACATCTATGCTGTAGCAGCCTCAAGAGCTGAGAAATCCCATTTTGAATGAATTAAAAGTCAATCGGCGTCTATCCCAGTGGGTTCGGACACCAGCTCTGAATATCCTTCATGAACATAATATCATTGTATGTTGTGTTTGTCTGGATTGAGCTTTTTACATGAAATTATTTACACACTTTATGAACAGATTTTGGAAAGCTCTTTCACTTTGCATTGGAAACACTACATTTCAAGCCGACCACTTCTCCCTGCTCACAGCTGGAAACGCACCGCTCGTTTTTAACCCTCTGCTGCCATCTACTGGACGTTTTCGGTTACAACGTCCTCATGTACTTTTAGAAGTCATACAGCACCAGTTTGTAGGACTTTCAAGGTAGAATGAACCACCTCGTACCCCCCCAACGACACCAGCTATCTTTTTTTGTACCCCCACTGCCTAATTACTTTTACTGGGCTCCAATCTTTAAGTCAGAAGAATGTCAACCGATTTTTGTACCTCATTACAAAACAAACCCCAAGCTAACCCCAGACTTACTGCAAGGTGGCACCTGCTGTTTAGGTTAGGAACTGCATCTAACCCCAAGCTAACCCCAGACTTACTGAAAGCTGGCACCTGCTGTTTAGGTTAGGAACTGCATCTAACCCCAAGCTAACCCCAGACTTACTGAAAGCTGGCACCTGCTGTTTAGGTTAGGAACTGCATCTAACCCCAAGCTAACCCCAGACTTACTGCAAGGTGGCACCTGCTGTTTAGGTTAGGAACTGCATCTAACCCCAAGCTAACCCCAGACTTACTGAAAGCTGGCACCTGCTGTTTAGGTTAGGAACTGCATCTAACCCCACATGAAATTAAGAAACCCAAATGAAAGGGCACATTTTCTGCATAATTGCACAGCTTGTAACCCTTGTAACCAATCATGGCTACATCTCTGTAGCAAGCTTTAGGAGCTGAGAAATCGATCCAAGTTTGAATTAGGGCCTGTTTATGTAGCTGCAGACAGTTCTCTTGTCCTTTATGTTCCACGTTTCCTTAATCTTAACCATCACCTAATCCCTAATTACTCTAACCCCAACCTCAATAAACCTAATCTTAACCATCACCTAATCCCTAATTACTCTAACCCCAACCTCAATAAACCTAATCTTAACCATAACCTCATTCCTAATTATTCCAACCCCAACCTCAATAAGCCTAATCTTAACCATAACCGAATCCCTAATTACTCTAACCCCAACCTCAATAGACTCATCTCAACGATGACCTTACCCCAATTATTTACCATGACCCAACCCCTAATTACTCTAACCCTAAGCTTAATAAACCTAATTTCAACCCAATTCCCAATTATTCCAACCCCAACCACAATAAACTCCATTTCAACCATAACCCAACTCCCAATTATTCTAACCCTAATCCTAATAAACCTTCCAACTAGAACCTAACCTTCATTTACACTGTCCCCAATCACAATAAATGAAATTTCAATTATAGTTCAGTCCATAATTATATCAACTCTAACCTTAATAAACCTAATTACAACTTCAACCCAATTTCCAAGTACTTTAAATTCAATACACTGAAGCTCTACTACAACCTAATCTTTGATCATCCTAGCCCTGACCCCAAATAAACTGAATTTTAACCGCAATCTAATCACCCATCATCCTAACCCCAATTTAGATTAAAACTAGACTGACTACAACCCACCCTACCTACAATTAATTCAACTTCGACCTCAATAGATATATTTCTAACCCTGACCTACCTTAACCACCTTGACCATAAATTATACAATATAATTGATTGACCTAAAACATAATTTAAAATGGAAACCCCCAAAATAAATCGATATCCTATGTAATATTAATGAAATAAAAAAGGAATAAGGAAAAAAAGGTTATACCACAAGAGGGACACCTGAGGGCGCCACAGTCAACATGAAGTCCTCGAGGATGTTTGGGTATGGATATGGACGTTTGTGTAATATTTTTTGCCACAAGCAAACCAAGAATACACACCGTAGAGAAGTTTAAAGAGCCAAGCGCGCTGAGAACACGACGGTAAACACTTTACAACATGTGTACATAACTAAACATATACTAACACCTAACTACCAGTTTATTAACAATGAATTAATACATCGACTGATAGTGAGTGCATCATGAATTATTGATGAATTAATGATATGTATACATTAACAAATTAATGAGTGACATATGAATAGACTAGGGTTAAATTGGGCCTATTCGGTGCGTACTCTCTCTTAAGCTGGGAAGCCTCGACTTCCCGGCTTGACGGAATCCTAAGGCACCGCTCATTTTTGATCCTCTGCTGCCATCTTTTGGAATAGTCATGCCACATCACTTAGTATGATTTCAGGTTTTTCAACAGCTCGTATTCCAAAAAATACCAAACCTTGGCTACCTGATAAGTCAGAAGAATGTCAACCGAACTGTTCACATCTTGTTCAATCGATTCAGGTACTTTACTGTTCTGTTCCTTTATTTTTTATTGTTATTTTTTAACATTACACACACTGCCAATTGCCTGTGTGTGTGTGTGTGTGTGTGTGTGTGTGTGTGTGTGTCTGTGTCTGTGTCTGTGTGTGTGTGTGTGTGTGTGTGTGTCCACGTACTCGGCCCATGAATCTCATTCTGATACCAGGGGTTACCATTCGTGTTCTTGAACGATTATTGCATTTTTGTGCTTATCATATGTTTTGTTTTGTTTTTTTTGTGTGTGTGTTGTGTGTCATAGGTTCGTGGTCTCGTGGATGTGTGGGTCGTGTGCTGCCCACCTCGGCCACGGACGGATCTTCTGCTCCAAGTCTGACTCGGATCATGTCCTGCTGAAATAAATAAATAAAAGGTAGGCAAATAGTTAGACATACACATGGATTGATGGATGCTTTACTGATCCCCAAGGAAATAAAAGTCCCTGTGGTACAATACAACACACATCATTGACATTACAAACCAGCAAAAAGGACATGTTTGAGTTTCAACCAATGGGATTCCAAACATTTGCATACGGCCAATAGGAGAGCAGACATTTGCATACTGCTACCTCCAGCCAATAGGAGAGCAAAGATTAGCATACGTCTCATTTCAATGCCACTAATTTGAATGCCGCCTCTGGTTTTAACTCTTAACCTATGAGCAAAACCCTAACCACGCCCCCAATCCAAGGCCTAACCCCAAGCTAACCCCAGACTTACTGAAAGCTGGCACCTGCTGTTTAGGTTAGGAACTGCATCTAACCCCAAGCTAACCCCAGACTTACTGAAAGCTGGCACCTGCTGTTTAGGTTAGGAACTGCATCTAACCCCAAGCTAACCCCAGACTTACTGAAAGCTGGCACCTGCTGTTTAGGTTAGGAACTGCATCTAACCCCAAGCTAACCCCAGACTTACTGAAAGCTGGCACCTGCTGTTTAGGTTAGGAACTGCATCTAACCCCAAGCTAACCCCAGACTTACTGAAAGCTGGCACCTGCTGTTTAGGTTAGGAACTGCATCTAACCCCACATGAAATTAAGAAACCCAAATGAAGGGGCACATTTTCTGCATAATTGCACAGCTTGTAACCCTTGTAACCAATCATGGCTACATCTCTGTAGCAAGCTTTAGGAGCTGAGAAATCGATCCAAGTTTGAATTAGGGCCTGTTTATGTAGCTGCAGACAGTTCTCTTGTCCTTTATGTTCCACGTTTCCTTAATCTTAACCATCACCTAATCCCTAATTACTCTAACCCCAACCTCAATAAACCTAATCTTAACCATCACCTAATCCCTAATTACTCTAACCCCAACCTCAATAAACCTAATCTTAACCATAACCTCATTCCTAATTATTCCAACCCCAACCTCAATAAGCCTAATCTTAACCATAACCTAATCCCTAATTACTCTAACCCCAACCTCAATAAACCTAATCTTAACCATCACCTAATCCCTAATTACTCTAACCCCAACCTCAATAAACCTAATCTTAACCATCACCTAATCCCTAATTACTCTAACCCCAACCTCAATAAACCTAATCTTAACCATAACCTCATTCCTAATTATTCCAACCCCAACCTCAATAAGCCTAATCTTAACCATAACCTAATCCCTAATTACTCTAACCCCAACCTCAATAGACTCATCTCAACGATGACCTTACCCCAATTATTTACCATAACCCAACCCCTAATTACTCTAACCCTAAGCTTAATAAACCTAATTTCAACCCAATTCCCAATTATTCCAACCCCAACCACAATAAACTCCATTTCAACCATAACCCAACTCCCAATTATTCTAACCCTAATCCTAATAAACCTTCCAACTAGAACCTAACCTTCATTTACACTGTCCCCAATCACAATAAATGAAATTTCAATTATAGTTCAGTCCATAATTATATCAACTCTAACCTTAATAAACCTAATTACAACTTCAACCCAATTTCCAAGTACTTTAAATTCAATACACTGAAGCTCTACTACAACCTAATCTTTGATCATCCTAGCCCTGACCCCAAATAAACTGAATTTTAACCGCAATCTAATCACCCATCATCCTAACCCCAATTTAGATTAAAACTAGACTGACTACAACCCACCCTACCTACAATTAATTCAACTTCGACCTCAATAGATATATTTCTAACCCTGACCTACCTTAACCACCTTGACCATAAATTATACAATATAATTGATTGACCTAAAACATAATTTAAAATGGAAACCCCCAAAATAAATCGATATCCTATGTAATATTAATGAAATAAAAAAGGAATAAGGAAAAAAAGGTTATACCACAAGAGGGACACCTGAGGGCGCCACAGTCAACATGAAGTCCTCGAGGATGTTTGGGTATGGATATGGACGTTTGTGTAATATTTTTTGCCACAAGCAAACCAAGAATACACACCGTAGAGAAGTTTAAAGAGCCAAGCGCGCTGAGAACACGACGGTAAACACTTTACAACATGTGTACATAACTAAACATATACTAACACCTAACTACCAGTTTATTAACAATGAATTAATACATCGACTGATAGTGAGTGCATCATGAATTATTGATGAATTAATGATATGTATACATTAACAAATTAATGAGTGACATATGAATAGACTAGGGTTAAATTGGGCCTATTCGGTGCGTACTCTCTCTTAAGCTGGGAAGCCTCGACTTCCCGGCTTGACGGAATCCTAAGGCACCGCTCATTTTTGATCCTCTGCTGCCATCTTTTGGAATAGTCATGCCACATCACTTAGTATGATTTCAGGTTTTTCAACAGCTCGTATTCCAAAAAATACCAAACCTTGGCTACCTGATAAGTCAGAAGAATGTCAACCGAACTGTTCACATCTTGTTCAATCGATTCAGGTACTTTACTGTTCTGTTCCTTTATTTTTTATTGTTATTTTTTAACATTACACACACTGCCAATTGCCTGTGTGTGTGTGTGTGTGTGTGTGTGTGTGTGTGTGTGTCTGTGTCTGTGTCTCTGTGTGTGTGTGTGTGTGTGTGTGTGTCCACGTACTCGGCCCATGAATCTCATTCTGATACCAGGGGTTACCATTCGTGTTCTTGAACGATTATTGCATTTTTGTGCTTATCATATGTTTTGTTTTGTTTTTTTTGTGTGTGTGTTGTGTGTCATAGGTTCGTGGTCTCGTGGATGTGTGGGTCGTGTGCTGCCCACCTCGGCCACGGACGGATCTTCTGCTCCAAGTCTGACTCGGATCATGTCCTGCTGAAATAAATAAATAAAAGGTAGGCAAATAGTTAGACATACACATGGATTGATGGATGCTTTACTGATCCCCAAGGAAATAAAAGTCCCTGTGGTACAATACAACACACATCATTGACATTACAAACCAGCAAAAAGGACATGTTTGAGTTTCAACCAATGGGATTCCAAACATTTGCATACGGCCAATAGGAGAGCAGACATTTGCATACTGCTACCTCCAGCCAATAGGAGAGCAAAGATTAGCATACGTCTCATTTCAATGCCACTAATTTGAATGCCGCCTCTGGTTTTAACTCTTAACCTAACCCTAACCCTAACCCTAACCCTAACCCTAACCCTAACCCTAACCCTAACCCTAATCTTAACCATCACCTAATCCCTAATTATTCTAACCCCAACCTCAATAAACCTAATCTTAACCATTACCTAATCCCTAATTATTCTAACCCCAACCTCAATAAACCTAATCTTAACCATTACCTAATCCCTAATTACTCTAACCCCAACCTCAATAAACCTAATCTTAACCATTACCTAATCCCTAATTACTCTAACCCCAACCTCAATAAACCTAATCTTAACCATAACCTCATTCCTAATTATTCCAACCCCAACCTCAATAAGCCTAATCTTAACCATAACCTAATCCCTAATTACTCTAACCCCAACCTCAATAAACCTAATCTTAACCATTACCTAATCCCTAATTACTCTAACCCCAACCTCAATAAACCTAATCTTAACCATAACCTAATCTTAACCATCACCTAATCCCTAATTACTCTAACCCCAACCTCAATAAACCTAATCTTAACCATCACCTAATCCCTAATTACTCTAACCCCAACCTCAATAAACCTAATCTTAACCATAACCTCATTTCTAATTATTCCAACCCCAACCTCAATAAGCCTAATCTTAACCATAACCTAATCCCTAATTATTCTAACCCCAACCTCAATAGACTCATCTCAACGATGACCTTACCCCAATTATTTACCATAACCCAACCCCTAATTACTCTAACCCTAAGCTTAATAAACCTAATTTCAACCCAATTCCCAATTATTCCCGTATCTCGGACGCCTTTAGGACCAGGGTCACGGGGCTCCGATATGTCGCTCGTGCCTACGCGCGGTCCGTCGTACTCTGGTCCGGTGGGCCTACGACATCCGGTTCCCTCGCGGGACCTCCGCACGTCGTCTGGGGCCTGACGACTACTCGCGTACGCGTCGGGGCCCGTGTCTCGGCCGCCTTTCGGACCACGGTGACGGGGCTCCGATATGTCGCTCGTGGCCGGGCCCCCTCCGACGTGCTCGGTTTCGGTGCGCCTACGTCCTACGGTTCCGCCGCGGGACCCCGAAACGTGGTTTTTTGGGCCTACTCGCGTACGCGTCGGGGGCCCGTATCTCGGCCGTCTTTCCACGCGGGACCGCGGGGCTCCGATATGTCGCTGGTAGGTTGGACCTGCACGCCCTGTGCGATTTTGGAGGTCCTACGACGTTTCTTCGAATTTTCCCGATTATTTGACTGAGTGTAGACTAGGGTCAGATCGGCCGCATTCTCTTAATCCGGGAACCTTGCACCATATGGTCGCTGCTTCCCGGCTTAAGGATCTGACCTCTGCAGGGCATGTTCGGAACTGCATCGACATTAAGAAAAGGAAATAAGAAACCCGATGAAACGGCACATTTTCCAGTGTTAGTGCACAGCTTGAAGTTTGTTCTTCTGACCAATCGTTGCTACATCTATGCTGTAGCAGCCTCAAGAGCTGAGAAATCCCATTTTGAATGAATTAAAAGTCAATCGGCGTCTATCCCAGTGGGTTCGGACACCAGCTCTGAATATCCTTCATGAACATAATATCATTGTATGTTGTGTTTGTCTGGATTGAGCTTTTTACATGAAATTATTTACACACTTTATGAACAGATTTTGGAAAGCTCTTTCACTTTGCATTGGAAACACTACATTTCAAGCCGACCACTTCTCCCTGCTCACAGCTGGAAACGCACCGCTCGTTTTTAACCCTCTGCTGCCATCTACTGGACGTTTTCGGTTACAACGTCCTCATGTACTTTTAGAAGTCATACAGCACCAGTTTGTAGGACTTTCAAGGTAGAATGAACCACCTCGTACCCCCCCAACGACACCAGCTATCTTTTTTTGTACCCCCACTGCCTAATTACTTTTACTGGGCTCCAATCTTTAAGTCAGAAGAATGTCAACCGATTTTTGTACCTCATTACAAAACAAACCCCAAGCTAACCCCAGACTTACTGCAAGGTGGCACCTGCTGTTTAGGTTAGGAACTGCATCTAACCCCAAGCTAACCCCAGACTTACTGAAAGCTGGCACCTGCTGTTTAGGTTAGGAACTGCATCTAACCCCAAGCTAACCCCAGACTTACTGAAAGCTGGCACCTGCTGTTTAGGTTAGGAACTGCATCTAACCCCAAGCTAACCCCAGACTTACTGCAAGGTGGCACCTGCTGTTTAGGTTAGGAACTGCATCTAACCCCAAGCTAACCCCAGACTTACTGAAAGCTGGCACCTGCTGTTTAGGTTAGGAACTGCATCTAACCCCACATGAAATTAAGAAACCCAAATGAAAGGGCACATTTTCTGCATAATTGCACAGCTTGTAACCCTTGTAACCAATCATGGCTACATCTCTGTAGCAAGCTTTAGGAGCTGAGAAATCGATCCAAGTTTGAATTAGGGCCTGTTTATGTAGCTGCAGACAGTTCTCTTGTCCTTTATGTTCCACGTTTCCTTAATCTTAACCATCACCTAATCCCTAATTACTCTAACCCCAACCTCAATAAACCTAATCTTAACCATCACCTAATCCCTAATTACTCTAACCCCAACCTCAATAAACCTAATCTTAACCATAACCTCATTCCTAATTATTCCAACCCCAACCTCAATAAGCCTAATCTTAACCATAACCGAATCCCTAATTACTCTAACCCCAACCTCAATAGACTCATCTCAACGATGACCTTACCCCAATTATTTACCATGACCCAACCCCTAATTACTCTAACCCTAAGCTTAATAAACCTAATTTCAACCCAATTCCCAATTATTCCAACCCCAACCACAATAAACTCCATTTCAACCATAACCCAACTCCCAATTATTCTAACCCTAATCCTAATAAACCTTCCAACTAGAACCTAACCTTCATTTACACTGTCCCCAATCACAATAAATGAAATTTCAATTATAGTTCAGTCCATAATTATATCAACTCTAACCTTAATAAACCTAATTACAACTTCAACCCAATTTCCAAGTACTTTAAATTCAATACACTGAAGCTCTACTACAACCTAATCTTTGATCATCCTAGCCCTGACCCCAAATAAACTGAATTTTAACCGCAATCTAATCACCCATCATCCTAACCCCAATTTAGATTAAAACTAGACTGACTACAACCCACCCTACCTACAATTAATTCAACTTCGACCTCAATAGATATATTTCTAACCCTGACCTACCTTAACCACCTTGACCATAAATTATACAATATAATTGATTGACCTAAAACATAATTTAAAATGGAAACCCCCAAAATCAATCGATATCCTATGTAATATTAATGAAATAAAAAAGGAATAAGGAAAAAAAGGTTATACCACAAGAGGGACACCTGAGGGCGCCACAGTCAACATGAAGTCCTCGAGGATGTTTGGGTATGGATATGGACGTTTGTGTAATATTTTTTGCCACAAGCAAACCAAGAATACACACCGTAGAGAAGTTTAAAGAGCCAAGCGCGCTGAGAACACGACGGTAAACACTTTACAACATGTGTACATAACTAAACATATACTAACACCTAACTACCAGTTTATTAACAATGAATTAATACATCGACTGATAGTGAGTGCATCATGAATTATTGATGAATTAATGATATGTATACATTAACAAATTAATGAGTGACATATGAATAGACTAGGGTTAAATTGGGCCTATTCGGTGCGTACTCTCTCTTAAGCTGGGAAGCCTCGACTTCCCGGCTTGACGGAATCCTAAGGCACCGCTCATTTTTGATCCTCTGCTGCCATCTTTTGGAATAGTCATGCCACATCACTTAGTATGATTTCAGGTTTTTCAACAGCTCATATTCCAAAAAATACCAAACCTTGGCTACCTGATAAGTCAGAAGAATGTCAACCGAACTGTTCACATCTTGTTCAATCGATTCAGGTACTTTACTGTTCTGTTCCTTTATTTTTTATTGTTATTTTTTAACATTACACACACTGCCAATTGCCTGTGTGTGTGTGTGTGTGTGTGTGTGTGTGTCTGTGTCTGTGTCTGTGTGTGTGTGTGTGTGTGTGTGTGTCCACGTACTCGGCCCATGAATCTCATTCTGATACCAGGGGTTACCATTCGTGTTCTTGAACGATTATTGCATTTTTGTGCTTATCATATGTTTTGTTTTGTTTTTTTTGTGTGTGTGTTGTGTGTCATAGGTTCGTGGTCTCGTGGATGTGTGGGTCGTGTGCTGCCCACCTCGGCCACGGACGGATCTTCTGCTCCAAGTCTGACTCGGATCATGTCCTGCTGAAATAAATAAATAAAAGGTAGGCAAATAGTTAGACATACACATGGATTGATGGATGCTTTACTGATCCCCAAGGAAATAAAAGTCCCTGTGGTACAATACAACACACATCATTGACATTACAAACCAGCAAAAAGGACATGTTTGAGTTTCAACCAATGGGATTCCAAACATTTGCATACGGCCAATAGGAGAGCAGACATTTGCATACTGCTACCTCCAGCCAATAGGAGAGCAAAGATTAGCATACGTCTCATTTCAATGCCACTAATTTGAATGCCGCCTCTGGTTTTAACTCTTAACCTATGAGCAAAACCCTAACCACGCCCCCAATCCAAGGCCTAACCCCAAGCTAACCCCAGACTTACTGAAAGCTGGCACCTGCTGTTTAGGTTAGGAACTGCATCTAACCCCAAGCTAACCCCAGACTTACTGAAAGCTGGCACCTGCTGTTTAGGTTAGGAACTGCATCTAACCCCAAGCTAACCCCAGACTTACTGAAAGCTGGCACCTGCTGTTTAGGTTAGGAACTGCATCTAACCCCAAGCTAACCCCAGACTTACTGAAAGCTGGCACCTGCTGTTTAGGTTAGGAACTGCATCTAACCCCAAGCTAACCCCAGACTTACTGAAAGCTGGCACCTGCTGTTTAGGTTAGGAACTGCATCTAACCCCACATGAAATTAAGAAACCCAAATGAAAGGGCACATTTTCTGCATAATTGCACAGCTTGTAACCCTTGTAACCAATCATGGCTACATCTCTGTAGCAAGCTTTAGGAGCTGAGAAATCGATCCAAGTTTGAATTAGGGCCTGTTTATGTAGCTGCAGACAGTTCTCTTGTCCTTTATGTTCCACGTTTCCTTAATCTTAACCATCACCTAATCCCTAATTACTCTAACCCCAACCTCAATAAACCTAATCTTAACCATCACCTAATCCCTAATTACTCTAACCCCAACCTCAATAAACCTAATCTTAACCATAACCTCATTCCTAATTATTCCAACCCCAACCTCAATAAGCCTAATCTTAACCATAACCTAATCCCTAATTACTCTAACCCCAACCTCAATAAACCTAATCTTAACCATCACCTAATCCCTAATTACTCTAACCCCAACCTCAATAAACCTAATCTTAACCATCACCTAATCCCTAATTACTCTAACCCCAACCTCAATAAACCTAATCTTAACCATAACCTCATTCCTAATTATTCCAACCCCAACCTCAATAAGCCTAATCTTAACCACAAACGCGAGACAGATCTAACCCCAACCTCAATAGACTCATCTCAACGATGACCTTACCCCAATTATTTACCATAACCCAACCCCTAATTACTCTAACCCTAAGCTTAATAAACCTAATTTCAACCCAATTCCCAATTATTCCAACCCCAACCACAATAAACTCCATTTCAACCATAACCCAACTCCCAATTATTCTAACCCTAATCCTAATAAACCTTCCAACTAGAACCTAACCTTCATTTACACTGTCCCCAATCACAATAAATGAAATTTCAATTATAGTTCAGTCCATAATTATATCAACTCTAACCTTAATAAACCTAATTACAACTTCAACCCAATTTCCAAGTACTTTAAATTCAATACACTGAAGCTCTACTACAACCTAATCTTTGATCATCCTAGCCCTGACCCCAAATAAACTGAATTTTAACCGCAATCTAATCACCCATCATCCTAACCCCAATTTAGATTAAAACTAGACTGACTACAACCCACCCTACCTACAATTAATTCAACTTCGACCTCAATAGATATATTTCTAACCCTGACCTACCTTAACCACCTTGACCATAAATTATACAATATAATTGATTGACCTAAAACATAATTTAAAATGGAAACCCCCAAAATAAATCGATATCCTATGTAATATTAATGAAATAAAAAAGGAATAAGGAAAAAAAGGTTATACCACAAGAGGGACACCTGAGGGCGCCACAGTCAACATGAAGTCCTCGAGGATGTTTGGGTATGGATATGGACGTTTGTGTAATATTTTTTGCCACAAGCAAACCAAGAATACACACCGTAGAGAAGTTTAAAGAGCCAAGCGCGCTGAGAACACGACGGTAAACACTTTACAACATGTGTACATAACTAAACATATACTAACACCTAACTACCAGTTTATTAACAATGAATTAATACATCGACTGATAGTGAGTGCATCATGAATTATTGATGAATTAATGATATGTATACATTAACAAATTAATGAGTGACATATGAATAGACTAGGGTTAAATTGGGCCTATTCGGTGCGTACTCTCTCTTAAGCTGGGAAGCCTCGACTTCCCGGCTTGACGGAATCCTAAGGCACCGCTCATTTTTGATCCTCTGCTGCCATCTTTTGGAATAGTCATGCCACATCACTTAGTATGATTTCAGGTTTTTCAACAGCTCGTATTCCAAAAAATACCAAACCTTGGCTACCTGATAAGTCAGAAGAATGTCAACCGAACTGTTCACATCTTGTTCAATCGATTCAGGTACTTTACTGTTCTGTTCCTTTATTTTTTATTGTTATTTTTTAACATTACACACACTGCCAATTGCCTGTGTGTGTGTGTGTGTGTGTGTGTGTGTGTGTGTGTGTCTGTGTCTGTGTCTGTGTGTGTGTGTGTGTGTGTGTGTGTCCACGTACTCGGCCCATGAATCTCATTCTGATACCAGGGGTTACCATTCGTGTTCTTGAACGATTATTGCATTTTTGTGCTTATCATATGTTTTGTTTTGTTTTTTTTGTGTGTGTGTTGTGTGTCATAGGTTCGTGGTCTCGTGGATGTGTGGGTCGTGTGCTGCCCACCTCGGCCACGGACGGATCTTCTGCTCCAAGTCTGACTCGGATCATGTCCTGCTGAAATAAATAAATAAAAGGTAGGCAAATAGTTAGACATACACATGGATTGATGGATGCTTTACTGATCCCCAAGGAAATAAAAGTCCCTGTGGTACAATACAACACACATCATTGACATTACAAACCAGCAAAAAGGACATGTTTGAGTTTCAACCAATGGGATTCCAAACATTTGCATACGGCCAATAGGAGAGCAGACATTTGCATACTGCTACCTCCAGCCAATAGGAGAGCAAAGATTAGCATACGTCTCATTTCAATGCCACTAATTTGAATGCCGCCTCTGGTTTTAACTCTTAACCTATGAGCAAAACCCTAACCACGCCCCCAATCCAAGGCCTAACCCCAAGCTAACCCCAGACTTACTGCAAGGTGGCACCTGCTGTTTAGGTTAGGAACTGCATCTAACCCCAAGCTAACCCCAGACTTACTGAAAGCTGGCACCTGCTGTTTAGGTTAGGAACTGCATCTAACCCCAAGCTAACCCCAGACTTACTGAAAGCTGGCACCTGCTGTTTAGGTTAGGAACTGCATCTAACCCCAAGCTAACCCCAGACTTACTGAAAGCTGGCACCTGCTGTTTAGGTTAGGAACTGCATCTAACCCCAAGCTAACCCCAGACTTACTGAAAGCTGGCACCTGCTGTTTAGGTTAGGAACTGCATCTAACCCCACATGAAATTAAGAAACCCAAATGAAAGGGCACATTTTCTGCATAATTGCACAGCTTGTAACCCTTGTAACCAATCATGGCTACATCTCTGTAGCAAGCTTTAGGAGCTGAGAAATCGATCCAAGTTTGAATTAGGGCCTGTTTATGTAGCTGCAGACAGTTCTCTTGTCCTTTATGTTCCACGTTTCCTTAATCTTAACCATCACCTAATCCCTAATTACTCTAACCCCAACCTCAATAAACCTAATCTTAACCATCACCTAATCCCTAATTACTCTAACCCCAACCTCAATAAACCTAATCTTAACCATAACCTCATTCCTAATTATTCCAACCCCAACCTCAATAAGCCTAATCTTAACCATAACCTAATCCCTAATTACTCTAACCCCAACCTCAATAAACCTAATCTTAACCATCACCTAATCCCTAATTACTCTAACCCCAACCTCAATAAACCTAATCTTAACCATCACCTAATCCCTAATTACTCTAACCCCAACCTCAATAAACCTAATCTTAACCATAACCTCATTCCTAATTATTCCAACCCCAACCTCAATAAGCCTAATCTTAACCATAACCTAATCCCTAATTACTCTAACCCCAACCTCAATAGACTCATCTCAACGATGACCTTACCCCAATTATTTACCATAACCCAACCCCTAATTACTCTAACCCTAAGCTTAATAAACCTAATTTCAACCCAATTCCCAATTATTCCAACCCCAACCACAATAAACTCCATTTCAACCATAACCCAACTCCCAATTATTCTAACCCTAATCCTAATAAACCTTCCAACTAGAACCTAACCTTCATTTACACTGTCCCCAATCACAATAAATGAAATTTCAATTATAGTTCAGTCCATAATTATATCAACTCTAACCTTAATAAACCTAATTACAACTTCAACCCAATTTCCAAGTACTTTAAATTCAATACACTGAAGCTCTACTACAACCTAATCTTTGATCATCCTAGCCCTGACCCCAAATAAACTGAATTTTAACCGCAATCTAATCACCCATCATCCTAACCCCAATTTAGATTAAAACTAGACTGACTACAACCCACCCTACCTACAATTAATTCAACTTCGACCTCAATAGATATATTTCTAACCCTGACCTACCTTAACCACCTTGACCATAAATTATACAATATAATTGATTGACCTAAAACATAATTTAAAATGGAAACCCCCAAAATAAATCGATATCCTATGTAATATTAATGAAATAAAAAAGGAATAAGGAAAAAAAGGTTATACCACAAGAGGGACACCTGAGGGCGCCACAGTCAACATGAAGTCCTCGAGGATGTTTGGGTATGGATATGGACGTTTGTGTAATATTTTTTGCCACAAGCAAACCAAGAATACACACCGTAGAGAAGTTTAAAGAGCCAGCCAAGCGCGCGACGGTAAAAAACACTTTACAACATGTGTACATAACTAAACATATACTAACACCTAACTACCAGTTTATTAACAATGAATTAATACATCGACTGATAGTGAGTGCATCATGAATTATTGATGAATTAATGATATGTATACATTAACAAATTAATGAGTGACATATGAATAGACTAGGGTTAAATTGGGCCTATTCGGTGCGTACTCTCTCTTAAGCTGGGAAGCCTCGACTTCCCGGCTTGACGGAATCCTAAGGCACCGCTCATTTTTGATCCTCTGCTGCCATCTTTTGGAATAGTCATGCCACATCACTTAGTATGATTTCAGGTTTTTCAACAGCTCGTATTCCAAAAAATACCAAACCTTGGCTACCTGATAAGTCAGAAGAATGTCAACCGAACTGTTCACATCTTGTTCAATCGATTCAGGTACTTTACTGTTCTGTTCCTTTATTTTTTATTGTTATTTTTTAACATTACACACACTGCCAATTGCCTGTGTGTGTGTGTGTGTGTGTGTGTGTGTGTGTGTGTGTGTGTCTGTGTCTGTGTCTGTGTGTGTGTGTGTGTGTGTGTGTGTCCACGTACTCGGCCCATGAATCTCATTCTGATACCAGGGGTTACCATTCGTGTTCTTGAACGATTATTGCATTTTTGTGCTTATCATATGTTTTGTTTTGTTTTTTTTGTGTGTGTGTTGTGTGTCATAGGTTCGTGGTCTCGTGGATGTGTGGGTCGTGTGCTGCCCACCTCGGCCACGGACGGATCTTCTGCTCCAAGTCTGACTCGGATCATGTCCTGCTGAAATAAATAAATAAAAGGTAGGCAAATAGTTAGACATACACATGGATTGATGGATGCTTTACTGATCCCCAAGGAAATAAAAGTCCCTGTGGTACAATACAACACACATCATTGACATTACAAACCAGCAAAAAGGACATGTTTGAGTTTCAACCAATGGGATTCCAAACATTTGCATACGGCCAATAGGAGAGCAGACATTTGCATACTGCTACCTCCAGCCAATAGGAGAGCAAAGATTAGCATACGTCTCATTTCAATGCCACTAATTTGAATGCCGCCTCTGGTTTTAACTCTTAACCTATGAGCAAAACCCTAACCACGCCCCCAATCCAAGGCCTAACCCCAAGCTAACCCCAGACTTACTGAAAGCTGGCACCTGCTGTTTAGGTTAGGAACTGCATCTAACCCCAAGCTAACCCCAGACTTACTGAAAGCTGGCACCTGCTGTTTAGGTTAGGAACTGCATCTAACCCCAAGCTAACCCCAGACTTACTGAAAGCTGGCACCTGCTGTTTAGGTTAGGAACTGCATCTAACCCCAAGCTAACCCCAGACTTACTGAAAGCTGGCACCTGCTGTTTAGGTTAGGAACTGCATCTAACCCCAAGCTAACCCCAGACTTACTGAAAGCTGGCACCTGCTGTTTAGGTTAGGAACTGCATCTAACCCCACATGAAATTAAGAAACCCAAATGAAAGGGCACATTTTCTGCATAATTGCACAGCTTGTAACCCTTGTAACCAATCATGGCTACATCTCTGTAGCAAGCTTTAGGAGCTGAGAAATCGATCCAAGTTTGAATTAGGGCCTGTTTATGTAGCTGCAGACAGTTCTCTTGTCCTTTATGTTCCACGTTTCCTTAATCTTAACCATCACCTAATCCCTAATTACTCTAACCCCAACCTCAATAAACCTAATCTTAACCATCACCTAATCCCTAATTACTCTAACCCCAACCTCAATAAACCTAATCTTAACCATAACCTCATTCCTAATTATTCCAACCCCAACCTCAATAAGCCTAATCTTAACCATAACCTAATCCCTAATTACTCTAACCCCAACCTCAATAAACCTAATCTTAACCATCACCTAATCCCTAATTACTCTAACCCCAACCTCAATAAACCTAATCTTAACCATCACCTAATCCCTAATTACTCTAACCCCAACCTCAATAAACCTAATCTTAACCATAACCTCATTCCTAATTATTCCAACCCCAACCTCAATAAGCCTAATCTTAACCATAACCTAATCCCTAATTACTCTAACCCCAACCTCAATAGACTCATCTCAACGATGACCTTACCCCAATTATTTACCATAACCCAACCCCTAATTACTCTAACCCTAAGCTTAATAAACCTAATTTCAACCCAATTCCCAATTATTCCAACCCCAACCACAATAAACTCCATTTCAACCATAACCCAACTCCCAATTATTCTAACCCTAATCCTAATAAACCTTCCAACTAGAACCTAACCTTCATTTACACTGTCCCCAATCACAATAAATGAAATTTCAATTATAGTTCAGTCCATAATTATATCAACTCTAACCTTAATAAACCTAATTACAACTTCAACCCAATTTCCAAGTACTTTAAATTCAATACACTGAAGCTCTACTACAACCTAATCTTTGATCATCCTAGCCCTGACCCCAAATAAACTGAATTTTAACCGCAATCTAATCACCCATCATCCTAACCCCAATTTAGATTAAAACTAGACTGACTACAACCCACCCTACCTACAATTAATTCAACTTCGACCTCAATAGATATATTTCTAACCCTGACCTACCTTAACCACCTTGACCATAAATTATACAATATAATTGATTGACCTAAAACATAATTTAAAATGGAAACCCCCAAAATAAATCGATATCCTATGTAATATTAATGAAATAAAAAAGGAATAAGGAAAAAAAGGTTATACCACAAGAGGGACACCTGAGGGCGCCACAGTCAACATGAAGTCCTCGAGGATGTTTGGGTATGGATATGGACGTTTGTGTAATATTTTTTGCCACAAGCAAACCAAGAATACACACCGTAGAGAAGTTTAAAGAGCCAAGCGCGCTGAGAACACGACGGTAAACACTTTACAACATGTGTACATAACTAAACATATACTAACACCTAACTACCAGTTTATTAACAATGAATTAATACATCGACTGATAGTGAGTGCATCATGAATTATTGATGAATTAATGATATGTATACATTAACAAATTAATGAGTGACATATGAATAGACTAGGGTTAAATTGGGCCTATTCGGTGCGTACTCTCTCTTAAGCTGGGAAGCCTCGACTTCCCGGCTTGACGGAATCCTAAGGCACCGCTCATTTTTGATCCTCTGCTGCCATCTTTTGGAATAGTCATGCCACATCACTTAGTATGATTTCAGGTTTTTCAACAGCTCGTATTCCAAAAAATACCAAACCTTGGCTACCTGATAAGTCAGAAGAATGTCAACCGAACTGTTCACATCTTGTTCAATCGATTCAGGTACTTTACTGTTCTGTTCCTTTATTTTTTATTGTTATTTTTTAACATTACACACACTGCCAATTGCCTGTGTGTGTGTGTGTGTGTGTGTGTGTGTGTGTGTGTGTGTGTCTGTGTCTGTGTCTGTGTGTGTGTGTGTGTGTGTGTGTGTCCACGTACTCGGCCCATGAATCTCATTCTGATACCAGGGGTTACCATTCGTGTTCTTGAACGATTATTGCATTTTTGTGCTTATCATATGTTTTGTTTTGTTTTTTTTGTGTGTGTGTTGTGTGTCATAGGTTCGTGGTCTCGTGGATGTGTGGGTCGTGTGCTGCCCACCTCGGCCACGGACGGATCTTCTGCTCCAAGTCTGACTCGGATCATGTCCTGCTGAAATAAATAAATAAAAGGTAGGCAAATAGTTAGACATACACATGGATTGATGGATGCTTTACTGATCCCCAAGGAAATAAAAGTCCCTGTGGTACAATACAACACACATCATTGACATTACAAACCAGCAAAAAGGACATGTTTGAGTTTCAACCAATGGGATTCCAAACATTTGCATACGGCCAATAGGAGAGCAGACATTTGCATACTGCTACCTCCAGCCAATAGGAGAGCAAAGATTAGCATACGTCTCATTTCAATGCCACTAATTTGAATGCCGCCTCTGGTTTTAACTCTTAACCTAACCCTAACCCTAACCCTAACCCTAACCCTAACCCTAACCCTAACCCTAACCCTAACCCTAAACCTAATCTTAACCATTACCTAATCCCTAATTACTCTAACCCCAACCTCAATAAACCTAATCTTAACCATAACCTAATCTTAACCATCACCTAATCCCTAATTACTCTAACCCCAACCTCAATAAACCTAATCTTAACCATCACCTAATCCCTAATTACTCTAACCCCAACCTCAATAAACCTAATCTTAACCATAACCTCATTTCTAATTATTCCAACCCCAACCTCAATAAGCCTAATCTTAACCATAACCTAATCCCTAATTATTCTAACCCCAACCTCAATAGACTCATCTCAACGATGACCTTACCCCAATTATTTACCATAACCCAACCCCTAATTACTCTAACCCTAAGCTTAATAAACCTAATTTCAACCCAATTCCCAATTATTCCCGTATCTCGGACGCCTTTAGGACCAGGGTCACGGGGCTCCGATATGTCGCTCGTGCCTACGCGCGGTCCGTCGTACTCTGGTCCGGTGGGCCTACGACATCCGGTTCCCTCGCGGGACCTCCGCACGTCGTCTGGGGCCTGACGACTACTCGCGTACGCGTCGGGGCCCGTGTCTCGGCCGCCTTTCGGACCACGGTGACGGGGCTCCGATATGTCGCTCGTGGCCGGGCCCCCTCCGACGTGCTCGGTTTCGGTGCGCCTACGTCCTACGGTTCCGCCGCGGGACCCCGAAACGTGGTTTTTTGGGCCTACTCGCGTACGCGTCGGGGGCCCGTATCTCGGCCGTCTTTCCACGCGGGACCGCGGGGCTCCGATATGTCGCTGGTAGGTTGGACCTGCACGCCCTGTGCGATTTTGGAGGTCCTACGACGTTTCTTCGAATTTTCCCGATTATTTGACTGAGTGTAGACTAGGGTCAGATCGGCCGCATTCTCTTAATCCGGGAACCTTGCACCATATGGTCGCTGCTTCCCGGCTTAAGGATCTGACCTCTGCAGGGCATGTTCGGAACTGCATCGACATTAAGAAAAGGAAATAAGAAACCCGATGAAACGGCACATTTTCCAGTGTTAGTGCACAGCTTGAAGTTTGTTCTTCTGACCAATCGTTGCTACATCTATGCTGTAGCAGCCTCAAGAGCTGAGAAATCCCATTTTGAATGAATTAAAAGTCAATCGGCGTCTATCCCAGTGGGTTCGGACACCAGCTCTGAATATCCTTCATGAACATAATATCATTGTATGTTGTGTTTGTCTGGATTGAGCTTTTTACATGAAATTATTTACACACTTTATGAACAGATTTTGGAAAGCTCTTTCACTTTGCATTGGAAACACTACATTTCAAGCCGACCACTTCTCCCTGCTCACAGCTGGAAACGCACCGCTCGTTTTTAACCCTCTGCTGCCATCTACTGGACGTTTTCGGTTACAACGTCCTCATGTACTTTTAGAAGTCATACAGCACCAGTTTGTAGGACTTTCAAGGTAGAATGAACCACCTCGTACCCCCCCAACGACACCAGCTATCTTTTTTTGTACCCCCACTGCCTAATTACTTTTACTGGGCTCCAATCTTTAAGTCAGAAGAATGTCAACCGATTTTTGTACCTCATTACAAAACAAACCCCAAGCTAACCCCAGACTTACTGCAAGGTGGCACCTGCTGTTTAGGTTAGGAACTGCATCTAACCCCAAGCTAACCCCAGACTTACTGAAAGCTGGCACCTGCTGTTTAGGTTAGGAACTGCATCTAACCCCAAGCTAACCCCAGACTTACTGAAAGCTGGCACCTGCTGTTTAGGTTAGGAACTGCATCTAACCCCAAGCTAACCCCAGACTTACTGCAAGGTGGCACCTGCTGTTTAGGTTAGGAACTGCATCTAACCCCAAGCTAACCCCAGACTTACTGAAAGCTGGCACCTGCTGTTTAGGTTAGGAACTGCATCTAACCCCACATGAAATTAAGAAACCCAAATGAAAGGGCACATTTTCTGCATAATTGCACAGCTTGTAACCCTTGTAACCAATCATGGCTACATCTCTGTAGCAAGCTTTAGGAGCTGAGAAATCGATCCAAGTTTGAATTAGGGCCTGTTTATGTAGCTGCAGACAGTTCTCTTGTCCTTTATGTTCCACGTTTCCTTAATCTTAACCATCACCTAATCCCTAATTACTCTAACCCCAACCTCAATAAACCTAATCTTAACCATCACCTAATCCCTAATTACTCTAACCCCAACCTCAATAAACCTAATCTTAACCATAACCTCATTCCTAATTATTCCAACCCCAACCTCAATAAGCCTAATCTTAACCATAACCGAATCCCTAATTACTCTAACCCCAACCTCAATAGACTCATCTCAACGATGACCTTACCCCAATTATTTACCATGACCCAACCCCTAATTACTCTAACCCTAAGCTTAATAAACCTAATTTCAACCCAATTCCCAATTATTCCAACCCCAACCACAATAAACTCCATTTCAACCATAACCCAACTCCCAATTATTCTAACCCTAATCCTAATAAACCTTCCAACTAGAACCTAACCTTCATTTACACTGTCCCCAATCACAATAAATGAAATTTCAATTATAGTTCAGTCCATAATTATATCAACTCTAACCTTAATAAACCTAATTACAACTTCAACCCAATTTCCAAGTACTTTAAATTCAATACACTGAAGCTCTACTACAACCTAATCTTTGATCATCCTAGCCCTGACCCCAAATAAACTGAATTTTAACCGCAATCTAATCACCCATCATCCTAACCCCAATTTAGATTAAAACTAGACTGACTACAACCCACCCTACCTACAATTAATTCAACTTCGACCTCAATAGATATATTTCTAACCCTGACCTACCTTAACCACCTTGACCATAAATTATACAATATAATTGATTGACCTAAAACATAATTTAAAATGGAAACCCCCAAAATCAATCGATATCCTATGTAATATTAATGAAATAAAAAAGGAATAAGGAAAAAAAGGTTATACCACAAGAGGGACACCTGAGGGCGCCACAGTCAACATGAAGTCCTCGAGGATGTTTGGGTATGGATATGGACGTTTGTGTAATATTTTTTGCCACAAGCAAACCAAGAATACACACCGTAGAGAAGTTTAAAGAGCCAAGCGCGCTGAGAACACGACGGTAAACACTTTACAACATGTGTACATAACTAAACATATACTAACACCTAACTACCAGTTTATTAACAATGAATTAATACATCGACTGATAGTGAGTGCATCATGAATTATTGATGAATTAATGATATGTATACATTAACAAATTAATGAGTGACATATGAATAGACTAGGGTTAAATTGGGCCTATTCGGTGCGTACTCTCTCTTAAGCTGGGAAGCCTCGACTTCCCGGCTTGACGGAATCCTAAGGCACCGCTCATTTTTGATCCTCTGCTGCCATCTTTTGGAATAGTCATGCCACATCACTTAGTATGATTTCAGGTTTTTCAACAGCTCATATTCCAAAAAATACCAAACCTTGGCTACCTGATAAGTCAGAAGAATGTCAACCGAACTGTTCACATCTTGTTCAATCGATTCAGGTACTTTACTGTTCTGTTCCTTTATTTTTTATTGTTATTTTTTAACATTACACACACTGCCAATTGCCTGTGTGTGTGTGTGTGTGTGTGTGTGTGTGTCTGTGTCTGTGTCTGTGTGTGTGTGTGTGTGTGTGTGTGTCCACGTACTCGGCCCATGAATCTCATTCTGATACCAGGGGTTACCATTCGTGTTCTTGAACGATTATTGCATTTTTGTGCTTATCATATGTTTTGTTTTGTTTTTTTTGTGTGTGTGTTGTGTGTCATAGGTTCGTGGTCTCGTGGATGTGTGGGTCGTGTGCTGCCCACCTCGGCCACGGACGGATCTTCTGCTCCAAGTCTGACTCGGATCATGTCCTGCTGAAATAAATAAATAAAAGGTAGGCAAATAGTTAGACATACACATGGATTGATGGATGCTTTACTGATCCCCAAGGAAATAAAAGTCCCTGTGGTACAATACAACACACATCATTGACATTACAAACCAGCAAAAAGGACATGTTTGAGTTTCAACCAATGGGATTCCAAACATTTGCATACGGCCAATAGGAGAGCAGACATTTGCATACTGCTACCTCCAGCCAATAGGAGAGCAAAGATTAGCATACGTCTCATTTCAATGCCACTAATTTGAATGCCGCCTCTGGTTTTAACTCTTAACCTATGAGCAAAACCCTAACCACGCCCCCAATCCAAGGCCTAACCCCAAGCTAACCCCAGACTTACTGAAAGCTGGCACCTGCTGTTTAGGTTAGGAACTGCATCTAACCCCAAGCTAACCCCAGACTTACTGAAAGCTGGCACCTGCTGTTTAGGTTAGGAACTGCATCTAACCCCAAGCTAACCCCAGACTTACTGAAAGCTGGCACCTGCTGTTTAGGTTAGGAACTGCATCTAACCCCAAGCTAACCCCAGACTTACTGAAAGCTGGCACCTGCTGTTTAGGTTAGGAACTGCATCTAACCCCAAGCTAACCCCAGACTTACTGAAAGCTGGCACCTGCTGTTTAGGTTAGGAACTGCATCTAACCCCACATGAAATTAAGAAACCCAAATGAAAGGGCACATTTTCTGCATAATTGCACAGCTTGTAACCCTTGTAACCAATCATGGCTACATCTCTGTAGCAAGCTTTAGGAGCTGAGAAATCGATCCAAGTTTGAATTAGGGCCTGTTTATGTAGCTGCAGACAGTTCTCTTGTCCTTTATGTTCCACGTTTCCTTAATCTTAACCATCACCTAATCCCTAATTACTCTAACCCCAACCTCAATAAACCTAATCTTAACCATCACCTAATCCCTAATTACTCTAACCCCAACCTCAATAAACCTAATCTTAACCATAACCTCATTCCTAATTATTCCAACCCCAACCTCAATAAGCCTAATCTTAACCATAACCTAATCCCTAATTACTCTAACCCCAACCTCAATAAACCTAATCTTAACCATCACCTAATCCCTAATTACTCTAACCCCAACCTCAATAAACCTAATCTTAACCATCACCTAATCCCTAATTACTCTAACCCCAACCTCAATAAACCTAATCTTAACCATAACCTCATTCCTAATTATTCCAACCCCAACCTCAATAAGCCTAATCTTAACCATAACCTAATCCCTAATTACTCTAACCCCAACCTCAATAGACTCATCTCAACGATGACCTTACCCCAATTATTTACCATAACCCAACCCCTAATTACTCTAACCCTAAGCTTAATAAACCTAATTTCAACCCAATTCCCAATTATTCCAACCCCAACCACAATAAACTCCATTTCAACCATAACCCAACTCCCAATTATTCTAACCCTAATCCTAATAAACCTTCCAACTAGAACCTAACCTTCATTTACACTGTCCCCAATCACAATAAATGAAATTTCAATTATAGTTCAGTCCATAATTATATCAACTCTAACCTTAATAAACCTAATTACAACTTCAACCCAATTTCCAAGTACTTTAAATTCAATACACTGAAGCTCTACTACAACCTAATCTTTGATCATCCTAGCCCTGACCCCAAATAAACTGAATTTTAACCGCAATCTAATCACCCATCATCCTAACCCCAATTTAGATTAAAACTAGACTGACTACAACCCACCCTACCTACAATTAATTCAACTTCGACCTCAATAGATATATTTCTAACCCTGACCTACCTTAACCACCTTGACCATAAATTATACAATATAATTGATTGACCTAAAACATAATTTAAAATGGAAACCCCCAAAATAAATCGATATCCTATGTAATATTAATGAAATAAAAAAGGAATAAGGAAAAAAAGGTTATACCACAAGAGGGACACCTGAGGGCGCCACAGTCAACATGAAGTCCTCGAGGATGTTTGGGTATGGATATGGACGTTTGTGTAATATTTTTTGCCACAAGCAAACCAAGAATACACACCGTAGAGAAGTTTAAAGAGCCAAGCGCGCTGAGAACACGACGGTAAACACTTTACAACATGTGTACATAACTAAACATATACTAACACCTAACTACCAGTTTATTAACAATGAATTAATACATCGACTGATAGTGAGTGCATCATGAATTATTGATGAATTAATGATATGTATACATTAACAAATTAATGAGTGACATATGAATAGACTAGGGTTAAATTGGGCCTATTCGGTGCGTACTCTCTCTTAAGCTGGGAAGCCTCGACTTCCCGGCTTGACGGAATCCTAAGGCACCGCTCATTTTTGATCCTCTGCTGCCATCTTTTGGAATAGTCATGCCACATCACTTAGTATGATTTCAGGTTTTTCAACAGCTCGTATTCCAAAAAATACCAAACCTTGGCTACCTGATAAGTCAGAAGAATGTCAACCGAACTGTTCACATCTTGTTCAATCGATTCAGGTACTTTACTGTTCTGTTCCTTTATTTTTTATTGTTATTTTTTAACATTACACACACTGCCAATTGCCTGTGTGTGTGTGTGTGTGTGTGTGTGTGTGTGTGTGTGTGTGTCTGTGTCTGTGTCTGTGTGTGTGTGTGTGTGTGTGTGTGTCCACGTACTCGGCCCATGAATCTCATTCTGATACCAGGGGTTACCATTCGTGTTCTTGAACGATTATTGCATTTTTGTGCTTATCATATGTTTTGTTTTGTTTTTTTTGTGTGTGTGTTGTGTGTCATAGGTTCGTGGTCTCGTGGATGTGTGGGTCGTGTGCTGCCCACCTCGGCCACGGACGGATCTTCTGCTCCAAGTCTGACTCGGATCATGTCCTGCTGAAATAAATAAATAAAAGGTAGGCAAATAGTTAGACATACACATGGATTGATGGATGCTTTACTGATCCCCAAGGAAATAAAAGTCCCTGTGGTACAATACAACACACATCATTGACATTACAAACCAGCAAAAAGGACATGTTTGAGTTTCAACCAATGGGATTCCAAACATTTGCATACGGCCAATAGGAGAGCAGACATTTGCATACTGCTACCTCCAGCCAATAGGAGAGCAAAGATTAGCATACGTCTCATTTCAATGCCACTAATTTGAATGCCGCCTCTGGTTTTAACTCTTAACCTAACCCTAACCCTAACCCTAACCCTAACCCTAACCCTAACCCTAACCCTAACCCTAATTACTCTAACCCCAACCTCAATAAACCTAATCTTAACCATCACCTAATCCCTAATTACTCTAACCCCAACCTCAATAAACCTAATCTTAACCATAACCTCATTCCTAATTATTCCAACCCCAACCTCAATAAGCCTAATCTTAACCATAACCTAATCCCTAATTACTCTAACCCCAACCTCAATAAACCTAATCTTAACCATCACCTAATCCCTAATTACTCTAACCCCAACCTCAATAAACCTAATCTTAACCATCACCTAATCCCTAATTACTCTAACCCCAACCTCAATAAACCTAATCTTAACCATAACCTCATTCCTAATTATTCCAACCCCAACCTCAATAAGCCTAATCTTAACCATAACCTAATCCCTAATTACTCTAACCCCAACCTCAATAGACTCATCTCAACGATGACCTTACCCCAATTATTTACCATAACCCAACCCCTAATTACTCTAACCCTAAGCTTAATAAACCTAATTTCAACCCAATTCCCAATTATTCCAACCCCAACCACAATAAACTCCATTTCAACCATAACCCAACTCCCAATTATTCTAACCCTAATCCTAATAAACCTTCCAACTAGAACCTAACCTTCATTTACACTGTCCCCAATCACAATAAATGAAATTTCAATTATAGTTCAGTCCATAATTATATCAACTCTAACCTTAATAAACCTAATTACAACTTCAACCCAATTTCCAAGTACTTTAAATTCAATACACTGAAGCTCTACTACAACCTAATCTTTGATCATCCTAGCCCTGACCCCAAATAAACTGAATTTTAACCGCAATCTAATCACCCATCATCCTAACCCCAATTTAGATTAAAACTAGACTGACTACAACCCACCCTACCTACAATTAATTCAACTTCGACCTCAATAGATATATTTCTAACCCTGACCTACCTTAACCACCTTGACCATAAATTATACAATATAATTGATTGACCTAAAACATAATTTAAAATGGAAACCCCCAAAATCAATCGATATCCTATGTAATATTAATGAAATAAAAAAGGAATAAGGAAAAAAAGGTTATACCACAAGAGGGACACCTGAGGGCGCCACAGTCAACATGAAGTCCTCGAGGATGTTTGGGTATGGATATGGACGTTTGTGTAATATTTTTTGCCACAAGCAAACCAAGAATACACACCGTAGAGAAGTTTAAAGAGCCAAGCGCGCTGAGAACACGACGGTAAACACTTTACAACATGTGTACATAACTAAACATATACTAACACCTAACTACCAGTTTATTAACAATGAATTAATACATCGACTGATAGTGAGTGCATCATGAATTATTGATGAATTAATGATATGTATACATTAACAAATTAATGAGTGACATATGAATAGACTAGGGTTAAATTGGGCCTATTCGGTGCGTACTCTCTCTTAAGCTGGGAAGCCTCGACTTCCCGGCTTGACGGAATCCTAAGGCACCGCTCATTTTTGATCCTCTGCTGCCATCTTTTGGAATAGTCATGCCACATCACTTAGTATGATTTCAGGTTTTTCAACAGCTCATATTCCAAAAAATACCAAACCTTGGCTACCTGATAAGTCAGAAGAATGTCAACCGAACTGTTCACATCTTGTTCAATCGATTCAGGTACTTTACTGTTCTGTTCCTTTATTTTTTATTGTTATTTTTTAACATTACACACACTGCCAATTGCCTGTGTGTGTGTGTGTGTGTGTGTGTGTGTGTCTGTGTCTGTGTCTGTGTGTGTGTGTGTGTGTGTGTGTGTCCACGTACTCGGCCCATGAATCTCATTCTGATACCAGGGGTTACCATTCGTGTTCTTGAACGATTATTGCATTTTTGTGCTTATCATATGTTTTGTTTTGTTTTTTTTGTGTGTGTGTTGTGTGTCATAGGTTCGTGGTCTCGTGGATGTGTGGGTCGTGTGCTGCCCACCTCGGCCACGGACGGATCTTCTGCTCCAAGTCTGACTCGGATCATGTCCTGCTGAAATAAATAAATAAAAGGTAGGCAAATAGTTAGACATACACATGGATTGATGGATGCTTTACTGATCCCCAAGGAAATAAAAGTCCCTGTGGTACAATACAACACACATCATTGACATTACAAACCAGCAAAAAGGACATGTTTGAGTTTCAACCAATGGGATTCCAAACATTTGCATACGGCCAATAGGAGAGCAGACATTTGCATACTGCTTACCTCCAGCCAATAGGAGAGCAAAGATTAGCATACGTCTCATTTCAATGCCACTAATTTGAATGCCGCCTCTGGTTTTAACTCTTAACCTATGAGCAAAACCCTAACCACGCCCCCAATCCAAGGCCTAACCCCAAGCTAACCCCAGACTTACTGAAAGCTGGCACCTGCTGTTTAGGTTAGGAACTGCATCTAACCCCAAGCTAACCCCAGACTTACTGAAAGCTGGCACCTGCTGTTTAGGTTAGGAACTGCATCTAACCCCAAGCTAACCCCAGACTTACTGAAAGCTGGCACCTGCTGTTTAGGTTAGGAACTGCATCTAACCCCAAGCTAACCCCAGACTTACTGAAAGCTGGCACCTGCTGTTTAGGTTAGGAACTGCATCTAACCCCAAGCTAACCCCAGACTTACTGAAAGCTGGCACCTGCTGTTTAGGTTAGGAACTGCATCTAACCCCACATGAAATTAAGAAACCCAAATGAAAGGGCACATTTTCTGCATAATTGCACAGCTTGTAACCCTTGTAACCAATCATGGCTACATCTCTGTAGCAAGCTTTAGGAGCTGAGAAATCGATCCAAGTTTGAATTAGGGCCTGTTTATGTAGCTGCAGACAGTTCTCTTGTCCTTTATGTTCCACGTTTCCTTAATCTTAACCATCACCTAATCCCTAATTACTCTAACCCCAACCTCAATAAACCTAATCTTAACCATCACCTAATCCCTAATTACTCTAACCCCAACCTCAATAAACCTAATCTTAACCATAACCTCATTCCTAATTATTCCAACCCCAACCTCAATAAGCCTAATCTTAACCATAACCTAATCCCTAATTACTCTAACCCCAACCTCAATAAACCTAATCTTAACCATCACCTAATCCCTAATTACTCTAACCCCAACCTCAATAAACCTAATCTTAACCATCACCTAATCCCTAATTACTCTAACCCCAACCTCAATAAACCTAATCTTAACCATAACCTCATTCCTAATTATTCCAACCCCAACCTCAATAAGCCTAATCTTAACCATAACCTAATCCCTAATTACTCTAACCCCAACCTCAATAGACTCATCTCAACGATGACCTTACCCCAATTATTTACCATAACCCAACCCCTAATTACTCTAACCCTAAGCTTAATAAACCTAATTTCAACCCAATTCCCAATTATTCCAACCCCAACCACAATAAACTCCATTTCAACCATAACCCAACTCCCAATTATTCTAACCCTAATCCTAATAAACCTTCCAACTAGAACCTAACCTTCATTTACACTGTCCCCAATCACAATAAATGAAATTTCAATTATAGTTCAGTCCATAATTATATCAACTCTAACCTTAATAAACCTAATTACAACTTCAACCCAATTTCCAAGTACTTTAAATTCAATACACTGAAGCTCTACTACAACCTAATCTTTGATCATCCTAGCCCTGACCCCAAATAAACTGAATTTTAACCGCAATCTAATCACCCATCATCCTAACCCCAATTTAGATTAAAACTAGACTGACTACAACCCACCCTACCTACAATTAATTCAACTTCGACCTCAATAGATATATTTCTAACCCTGACCTACCTTAACCACCTTGACCATAAATTATACAATATAATTGATTGACCTAAAACATAATTTAAAATGGAAACCCCCAAAATCAATCGATATCCTATGTAATATTAATGAAATAAAAAAGGAATAAGGAAAAAAAGGTTATACCACAAGAGGGACACCTGAGGGCGCCACAGTCAACATGAAGTCCTCGAGGATGTTTGGGTATGGATATGGACGTTTGTGTAATATTTTTTGCCACAAGCAAACCAAGAATACACACCGTAGAGAAGTTTAAAGAGCCAAGCGCGCTGAGAACACGACGGTAAACACTTTACAACATGTGTACATAACTAAACATATACTAACACCTAACTACCAGTTTATTAACAATGAATTAATACATCGACTGATAGTGAGTGCATCATGAATTATTGATGAATTAATGATATGTATACATTAACAAATTAATGAGTGACATATGAATAGACTAGGGTTAAATTGGGCCTATTCGGTGCGTACTCTCTCTTAAGCTGGGAAGCCTCGACTTCCCGGCTTGACGGAATCCTAAGGCACCGCTCATTTTTGATCCTCTGCTGCCATCTTTTGGAATAGTCATGCCACATCACTTAGTATGATTTCAGGTTTTTCAACAGCTCATATTCCAAAAAATACCAAACCTTGGCTACCTGATAAGTCAGAAGAATGTCAACCGAACTGTTCACATCTTGTTCAATCGATTCAGGTACTTTACTGTTCTGTTCCTTTATTTTTTATTGTTATTTTTTAACATTACACACACTGCCAATTGCCTGTGTGTGTGTGTGTGTGTGTGTGTGTGTGTCTGTGTCTGTGTCTGTGTGTGTGTGTGTGTGTGTGTGTGTCCACGTACTCGGCCCATGAATCTCATTCTGATACCAGGGGTTACCATTCGTGTTCTTGAACGATTATTGCATTTTTGTGCTTATCATATGTTTTGTTTTGTTTTTTTTGTGTGTGTGTTGTGTGTCATAGGTTCGTGGTCTCGTGGATGTGTGGGTCGTGTGCTGCCCACCTCGGCCACGGACGGATCTTCTGCTCCAAGTCTGACTCGGATCATGTCCTGCTGAAATAAATAAATAAAAGGTAGGCAAATAGTTAGACATACACATGGATTGATGGATGCTTTACTGATCCCCAAGGAAATAAAAGTCCCTGTGGTACAATACAACACACATCATTGACATTACAAACCAGCAAAAAGGACATGTTTGAGTTTCAACCAATGGGATTCCAAACATTTGCATACGGCCAATAGGAGAGCAGACATTTGCATACTGCTACCTCCAGCCAATAGGAGAGCAAAGATTAGCATACGTCTCATTTCAATGCCACTAATTTGAATGCCGCCTCTGGTTTTAACTCTTAACCTAACCCTAACCCTAACCCTAACCCTAACCCTAACCCTAACCCTAACCCTAACCCTAACCCTAACCCTAACCCTAACCCTAACCCTAACCCTAACCCTAGACATACACATGGATTGATGGATGCTTTACTGATCCCCAAGGAAATAAAAGTCCCTGTGGTACAATACAACACACATCATTGACATTACAAACCAGCAAAAAGGACATGTTTGAGTTTCAACCAATGGGATTCCAAACATTTGCATACGGCCAATAGGAGAGCAGACATTTGCATACTGCTACCTCCAGCCAATAGGAGAGCAAAGATTAGCATACGTCTCATTTCAATGCCACTAATTTGAATGCCGCCTCTGGTTTTAACTCTTAACCTATGAGCAAAACCCTAACCACGCCCCCAATCCAAGGCCTAACCCCAAGCTAACCCCAGACTTACTGAAAGCTGGCACCTGCTGTTTAGGTTAGGAACTGCATCTAACCCCAAGCTAACCCCAGACTTACTGAAAGCTGGCACCTGCTGTTTAGGTTAGGAACTGCATCTAACCCCAAGCTAACCCCAGACTTACTGAAAGCTGGCACCTGCTGTTTAGGTTAGGAACTGCATCTAACCCCAAGCTAACCCCAGACTTACTGAAAGCTGGCACCTGCTGTTTAGGTTAGGAACTGCATCTAACCCCAAGCTAACCCCAGACTTACTGAAAGCTGGCACCTGCTGTTTAGGTTAGGAACTGCATCTAACCCCACATGAAATTAAGAAACCCAAATGAAAGGGCACATTTTCTGCATAATTGCACAGCTTGTAACCCTTGTAACCAATCATGGCTACATCTCTGTAGCAAGCTTTAGGAGCTGAGAAATCGATCCAAGTTTGAATTAGGGCCTGTTTATGTAGCTGCAGACAGTTCTCTTGTCCTTTATGTTCCACGTTTCCTTAATCTTAACCATCACCTAATCCCTAATTACTCTAACCCCAACCTCAATAAACCTAATCTTAACCATCACCTAATCCCTAATTACTCTAACCCCAACCTCAATAAACCTAATCTTAACCATAACCTCATTCCTAATTATTCCAACCCCAACCTCAATAAGCCTAATCTTAACCATAACCTAATCCCTAATTACTCTAACCCCAACCTCAATAAACCTAATCTTAACCATCACCTAATCCCTAATTACTCTAACCCCAACCTCAATAAACCTAATCTTAACCATCACCTAATCCCTAATTACTCTAACCCCAACCTCAATAAACCTAATCTTAACCATAACCTCATTCCTAATTATTCCAACCCCAACCTCAATAAGCCTAATCTTAACCATAACCTAATCCCTAATTACTCTAACCCCAACCTCAATAGACTCATCTCAACGATGACCTTACCCCAATTATTTACCATAACCCAACCCCTAATTACTCTAACCCTAAGCTTAATAAACCTAATTTCAACCCAATTCCCAATTATTCCAACCCCAACCACAATAAACTCCATTTCAACCATAACCCAACTCCCAATTATTCTAACCCTAATCCTAATAAACCTTCCAACTAGAACCTAACCTTCATTTACACTGTCCCCAATCACAATAAATGAAATTTCAATTATAGTTCAGTCCATAATTATATCAACTCTAACCTTAATAAACCTAATTACAACTTCAACCCAATTTCCAAGTACTTTAAATTCAATACACTGAAGCTCTACTACAACCTAATCTTTGATCATCCTAGCCCTGACCCCAAATAAACTGAATTTTAACCGCAATCTAATCACCCATCATCCTAACCCCAATTTAGATTAAAACTAGACTGACTACAACCCACCCTACCTACAATTAATTCAACTTCGACCTCAATAGATATATTTCTAACCCTGACCTACCTTAACCACCTTGACCATAAATTATACAATATAATTGATTGACCTAAAACATAATTTAAAATGGAAACCCCCAAAATCAATCGATATCCTATGTAATATTAATGAAATAAAAAAGGAATAAGGAAAAAAAGGTTATACCACAAGAGGGACACCTGAGGGCGCCACAGTCAACATGAAGTCCTCGAGGATGTTTGGGTATGGATATGGACGTTTGTGTAATATTTTTTGCCACAAGCAAACCAAGAATACACACCGTAGAGAAGTTTAAAGAGCCAAGCGCGCTGAGAACACGACGGTAAACACTTTACAACATGTGTACATAACTAAACATATACTAACACCTAACTACCAGTTTATTAACAATGAATTAATACATCGACTGATAGTGAGTGCATCATGAATTATTGATGAATTAATGATATGTATACATTAACAAATTAATGAGTGACATATGAATAGACTAGGGTTAAATTGGGCCTATTCGGTGCGTACTCTCTCTTAAGCTGGGAAGCCTCGACTTCCCGGCTTGACGGAATCCTAAGGCACCGCTCATTTTTGATCCTCTGCTGCCATCTTTTGGAATAGTCATGCCACATCACTTAGTATGATTTCAGGTTTTTCAACAGCTCGTATTCCAAAAAATACCAAACCTTGGCTACCTGATAAGTCAGAAGAATGTCAACCGAACTGTTCACATCTTGTTCAATCGATTCAGGTACTTTACTGTTCTGTTCCTTTATTTTTTATTGTTATTTTTTAACATTACACACACTGCCAATTGCCTGTGTGTGTGTGTGTGTGTGTGTGTGTGTGTGTGTGTGTGTGTCTGTGTCTGTGTCTGTGTGTGTGTGTGTGTGTGTGTGTGTCCACGTACTCGGCCCATGAATCTCATTCTGATACCAGGGGTTACCATTCGTGTTCTTGAACGATTATTGCATTTTTGTGCTTATCATATGTTTTGTTTTGTTTTTTTTGTGTGTGTGTTGTGTGTCATAGGTTCGTGGTCTCGTGGATGTGTGGGTCGTGTGCTGCCCACCTCGGCCACGGACGGATCTTCTGCTCCAAGTCTGACTCGGATCATGTCCTGCTGAAATAAATAAATAAAAGGTAGGCAAATAGTTAGACATACACATGGATTGATGGATGCTTTACTGATCCCCAAGGAAATAAAAGTCCCTGTGGTACAATACAACACACATCATTGACATTACAAACCAGCAAAAAGGACATGTTTGAGTTTCAACCAATGGGATTCCAAACATTTGCATACGGCCAATAGGAGAGCAGACATTTGCATACTGCTACCTCCAGCCAATAGGAGAGCAAAGATTAGCATACGTCTCATTTCAATGCCACTAATTTGAATGCCGCCTCTGGTTTTAACTCTTAACCTATGAGCAAAACCCTAACCACGCCCCCAATCCAAGGCCTAACCCCAAGCTAACCCCAGACTTACTGAAAGCTGGCACCTGCTGTTTAGGTTAGGAACTGCATCTAACCCCAAGCTAACCCCAGACTTACTGAAAGCTGGCACCTGCTGTTTAGGTTAGGAACTGCATCTAACCCCAAGCTAACCCCAGACTTACTGAAAGCTGGCACCTGCTGTTTAGGTTAGGAACTGCATCTAACCCCAAGCTAACCCCAGACTTACTGAAAGCTGGCACCTGCTGTTTAGGTTAGGAACTGCATCTAACCCCAAGCTAACCCCAGACTTACTGAAAGCTGGCACCTGCTGTTTAGGTTAGGAACTGCATCTAACCCCACATGAAATTAAGAAACCCAAATGAAAGGGCACATTTTCTGCATAATTGCACAGCTTGTAACCCTTGTAACCAATCATGGCTACATCTCTGTAGCAAGCTTTAGGAGCTGAGAAATCGATCCAAGTTTGAATTAGGGCCTGTTTATGTAGCTGCAGACAGTTCTCTTGTCCTTTATGTTCCACGTTTCCTTAATCTTAACCATCACCTAATCCCTAATTACTCTAACCCCAACCTCAATAAACCTAATCTTAACCATCACCTAATCCCTAATTACTCTAACCCCAACCTCAATAAACCTAATCTTAACCATAACCTCATTCCTAATTATTCCAACCCCAACCTCAATAAGCCTAATCTTAACCATAACCTAATCCCTAATTACTCTAACCCCAACCTCAATAAACCTAATCTTAACCATCACCTAATCCCTAATTACTCTAACCCCAACCTCAATAAACCTAATCTTAACCATCACCTAATCCCTAATTACTCTAACCCCAACCTCAATAAACCTAATCTTAACCATAACCTCATTCCTAATTATTCCAACCCCAACCTCAATAAGCCTAATCTTAACCATAACCTAATCCCTAATTACTCTAACCCCAACCTCAATAGACTCATCTCAACGATGACCTTACCCCAATTATTTACCATAACCCAACCCCTAATTACTCTAACCCTAAGCTTAATAAACCTAATTTCAACCCAATTCCCAATTATTCCAACCCCAACCACAATAAACTCCATTTCAACCATAACCCAACTCCCAATTATTCTAACCCTAATCCTAATAAACCTTCCAACTAGAACCTAACCTTCATTTACACTGTCCCCAATCACAATAAATGAAATTTCAATTATAGTTCAGTCCATAATTATATCAACTCTAACCTTAATAAACCTAATTACAACTTCAACCCAATTTCCAAGTACTTTAAATTCAATACACTGAAGCTCTACTACAACCTAATCTTTGATCATCCTAGCCCTGACCCCAAATAAACTGAATTTTAACCGCAATCTAATCACCCATCATCCTAACCCCAATTTAGATTAAAACTAGACTGACTACAACCCACCCTACCTACAATTAATTCAACTTCGACCTCAATAGATATATTTCTAACCCTGACCTACCTTAACCACCTTGACCATAAATTATACAATATAATTGATTGACCTAAAACATAATTTAAAATGGAAACCCCCAAAATAAATCGATATCCTATGTAATATTAATGAAATAAAAAAGGAATAAGGAAAAAAAGGTTATACCACAAGAGGGACACCTGAGGGCGCCACAGTCAACATGAAGTCCTCGAGGATGTTTGGGTATGGATATGGACGTTTGTGTAATATTTTTTGCCACAAGCAAACCAAGAATACACACCGTAGAGAAGTTTAAAGAGCCAAGCGCGCTGAGAACACGACGGTAAACACTTTACAACATGTGTACATAACTAAACATATACTAACACCTAACTACCAGTTTATTAACAATGAATTAATACATCGACTGATAGTGAGTGCATCATGAATTATTGATGAATTAATGATATGTATACATTAACAAATTAATGAGTGACATATGAATAGACTAGGGTTAAATTGGGCCTATTCGGTGCGTACTCTCTCTTAAGCTGGGAAGCCTCGACTTCCCGGCTTGACGGAATCCTAAGGCACCGCTCATTTTTGATCCTCTGCTGCCATCTTTTGGAATAGTCATGCCACATCACTTAGTATGATTTCAGGTTTTTCAACAGCTCGTATTCCAAAAAATACCAAACCTTGGCTACCTGATAAGTCAGAAGAATGTCAACCGAACTGTTCACATCTTGTTCAATCGATTCAGGTACTTTACTGTTCTGTTCCTTTATTTTTTATTGTTATTTTTTAACATTACACACACTGCCAATTGCCTGTGTGTGTGTGTGTGTGTGTGTGTGTGTGTGTGTGTGTGTGTGTCTGTGTCTGTGTCTGTGTGTGTGTGTGTGTGTGTGTGTGTCCACGTACTCGGCCCATGAATCTCATTCTGATACCAGGGGTTACCATTCGTGTTCTTGAACGATTATTGCATTTTTGTGCTTATCATATGTTTTGTTTTGTTTTTTTTGTGTGTGTGTTGTGTGTCATAGGTTCGTGGTCTCGTGGATGTGTGGGTCGTGTGCTGCCCACCTCGGCCACGGACGGATCTTCTGCTCCAAGTCTGACTCGGATCATGTCCTGCTGAAATAAATAAATAAAAGGTAGGCAAATAGTTAGACATACACATGGATTGATGGATGCTTTACTGATCCCCAAGGAAATAAAAGTCCCTGTGGTACAATACAACACACATCATTGACATTACAAACCAGCAAAAAGGACATGTTTGAGTTTCAACCAATGGGATTCCAAACATTTGCATACGGCCAATAGGAGAGCAGACATTTGCATACTGCTACCTCCAGCCAATAGGAGAGCAAAGATTAGCATACGTCTCATTTCAATGCCACTAATTTGAATGCCGCCTCTGGTTTTAACTCTTAACCCTATGAGCAAAACCCTAACCACGCCCCCAATCCAAGGCCTAACCCCAAGCTAACCCCAGACTTACTGAAAGCTGGCACCTGCTGTTTAGGTTAGGAACTGCATCTAACCCCAAGCTAACCCCAGACTTACTGAAAGCTGGCACCTGCTGTTTAGGTTAGGAACTGCATCTAACCCCAAGCTAACCCCAGACTTACTGAAAGCTGGCACCTGCTGTTTAGGTTAGGAACTGCATCTAACCCCAAGCTAACCCCAGACTTACTGAAAGCTGGCACCTGCTGTTTAGGTTAGGAACTGCATCTAACCCCAAGCTAACCCCAGACTTACTGAAAGCTGGCACCTGCTGTTTAGGTTAGGAACTGCATCTAACCCCACATGAAATTAAGAAACCCAAATGAAAGGGCACATTTTCTGCATAATTGCACAGCTTGTAACCCTTGTAACCAATCATGGCTACATCTCTGTAGCAAGCTTTAGGAGCTGAGAAATCGATCCAAGTTTGAATTAGGGCCTGTTTATGTAGCTGCAGACAGTTCTCTTGTCCTTTATGTTCCACGTTTCCTTAATCTTAACCATCACCTAATCCCTAATTACTCTAACCCCAACCTCAATAAACCTAATCTTAACCATCACCTAATCCCTAATTACTCTAACCCCAACCTCAATAAACCTAATCTTAACCATAACCTCATTCCTAATTATTCCAACCCCAACCTCAATAAGCCTAATCTTAACCATAACCTAATCCCTAATTACTCTAACCCCAACCTCAATAAACCTAATCTTAACCATCACCTAATCCCTAATTACTCTAACCCCAACCTCAATAAACCTAATCTTAACCATCACCTAATCCCTAATTACTCTAACCCCAACCTCAATAAACCTAATCTTAACCATAACCTCATTCCTAATTATTCCAACCCCAACCTCAATAAGCCTAATCTTAACCATAACCTAATCCCTAATTACTCTAACCCCAACCTCAATAGACTCATCTCAACGATGACCTTACCCCAATTATTTACCATAACCCAACCCCTAATTACTCTAACCCTAAGCTTAATAAACCTAATTTCAACCCAATTCCCAATTATTCCAACCCCAACCACAATAAACTCCATTTCAACCATAACCCAACTCCCAATTATTCTAACCCTAATCCTAATAAACCTTCCAACTAGAACCTAACCTTCATTTACACTGTCCCCAATCACAATAAATGAAATTTCAATTATAGTTCAGTCCATAATTATATCAACTCTAACCTTAATAAACCTAATTACAACTTCAACCCAATTTCCAAGTACTTTAAATTCAATACACTGAAGCTCTACTACAACCTAATCTTTGATCATCCTAGCCCTGACCCCAAATAAACTGAATTTTAACCGCAATCTAATCACCCATCATCCTAACCCCAATTTAGATTAAAACTAGACTGACTACAACCCACCCTACCTACAATTAATTCAACTTCGACCTCAATAGATATATTTCTAACCCTGACCTACCTTAACCACCTTGACCATAAATTATACAATATAATTGATTGACCTAAAACATAATTTAAAATGGAAACCCCCAAAATAAATCGATATCCTATGTAATATTAATGAAATAAAAAAGGAATAAGGAAAAAAAGGTTATACCACAAGAGGGACACCTGAGGGCGCCACAGTCAACATGAAGTCCTCGAGGATGTTTGGGTATGGATATGGACGTTTGTGTAATATTTTTTGCCACAAGCAAACCAAGAATACACACCGTAGAGAAGTTTAAAGAGCCAAGCGCGCTGAGAACACGACGGTAAACACTTTACAACATGTGTACATAACTAAACATATACTAACACCTAACTACCAGTTTATTAACAATGAATTAATACATCGACTGATAGTGAGTGCATCATGAATTATTGATGAATTAATGATATGTATACATTAACAAATTAATGAGTGACATATGAATAGACTAGGGTTAAATTGGGCCTATTCGGTGCGTACTCTCTCTTAAGCTGGGAAGCCTCGACTTCCCGGCTTGACGGAATCCTAAGGCACCGCTCATTTTTGATCCTCTGCTGCCATCTTTTGGAATAGTCATGCCACATCACTTAGTATGATTTCAGGTTTTTCAACAGCTCGTATTCCAAAAAATACCAAACCTTGGCTACCTGATAAGTCAGAAGAATGTCAACCGAACTGTTCACATCTTGTTCAATCGATTCAGGTACTTTACTGTTCTGTTCCTTTATTTTTTATTGTTATTTTTTAACATTACACACACTGCCAATTGCCTGTGTGTGTGTGTGTGTGTGTGTGTGTGTGTGTGTGTGTCTGTGTCTGTGTCTGTGTGTGTGTGTGTGTGTGTGTGTGTGTCCACGTACTCGGCCCATGAATCTCATTCTGATACCAGGGGTTACCATTCGTGTTCTTGAACGATTATTGCATTTTTGTGCTTATCGTATGTTTTGTTTTGTTTTTTTTGTGTGTGTGTTGTGTGTCATAGGTTCGTGGTCTCGTGGATGTGTGGGTCGTGTGCTGCCCACCTCGGCCACGGACGGATCTTCTGCTCCAAGTCTGACTCGGATCATGTCCTGCTGAAATAAATAAATAAAAGGTAGGCAAATAGTTAGACATACACATGGATTGATGGATGCTTTACTGATCCCCAAGGAAATAAAAGTCCCTGTGGTACAATACAACACACATCATTGACATTACAAACCAGCAAAAAGGACATGTTTGAGTTTCAACCAATGGGATTCCAAACATTTGCATACGGCCAATAGGAGAGCAGACATTTGCATACTGCTACCTCCAGCCAATAGGAGAGCAAAGATTAGCATACGTCTCATTTCAATGCCACTAATTTGAATGCCGCCTCTGGTTTTAACTCTTAACCTAACCCTAACCCTAACCCTAACCCTAACCCTAACCCTAACCCTAACCCTAACCCTAAACCCTAACCACGCCCCCAATCCAAGGCCTAACCCCAAGCTAACCCCAGACTTACTGAAAGCTGGCACCTGCTGTTTAGGTTAGGAACTGCATCTAACCCCACATGAAATTAAGAAACCCAAATGAAAGGGCACATTTTCTGCATAATTGCACAGCTTGTAACCCTTGTAACCAATCATGGCTACATCTCTGTAGCAAGCTTTAGGAGCTGAGAAATCGATCCAAGTTTGAATTAGGGCCTGTTTATGTAGCTGCAGACAGTTCTCTTGTCCTTTATGTTCCACGTTTCCTTAATCTTAACCATCACCTAATCCCTAATTACTCTAACCCCAACCTCAATAAACCTAATCTTAACCATCACCTAATCCCTAATTACTCTAACCCCAACCTCAATAAACCTAATCTTAACCATAACCTCATTCCTAATTATTCCAACCCCAACCTCAATAAGCCTAATCTTAACCATAACCGAATCCCTAATTACTCTAACCCCAACCTCAATAGACTCATCTCAACGATGACCTTACCCCAATTATTTACCATGACCCAACCCCTAATTACTCTAACCCTAAGCTTAATAAACCTAATTTCAACCCAATTCCCAATTATTCCAACCCCAACCACAATAAACTCCATTTCAACCATAACCCAACTCCCAATTATTCTAACCCTAATCCTAATAAACCTTCCAACTAGAACCTAACCTTCATTTACACTGTCCCCAATCACAATAAATGAAATTTCAATTATAGTTCAGTCCATAATTATATCAACTCTAACCTTAATAAACCTAATTACAACTTCAACCCAATTTCCAAGTACTTTAAATTCAATACACTGAAGCTCTACTACAACCTAATCTTTGATCATCCTAGCCCTGACCCCAAATAAACTGAATTTTAACCGCAATCTAATCACCCATCATCCTAACCCCAATTTAGATTAAAACTAGACTGACTACAACCCACCCTACCTACAATTAATTCAACTTCGACCTCAATAGATATATTTCTAACCCTGACCTACCTTAACCACCTTGACCATAAATTATACAATATAATTGATTGACCTAAAACATAATTTAAAATGGAAACCCCCAAAATAAATCGATATCCTATGTAATATTAATGAAATAAAAAAGGAATAAGGAAAAAAAGGTTATACCACAAGAGGGACACCTGAGGGCGCCACAGTCAACATGAAGTCCTCGAGGATGTTTGGGTATGGATATGGACGTTTGTGTAATATTTTTTGCCACAAGCAAACCAAGAATACACACCGTAGAGAAGTTTAAAGAGCCAAGCGCGCTGAGAACACGACGGTAAACACTTTACAACATGTGTACATAACTAAACATATACTAACACCTAACTACCAGTTTATTAACAATGAATTAATACATCGACTGATAGTGAGTGCATCATGAATTATTGATGAATTAATGATATGTATACATTAACAAATTAATGAGTGACATATGAATAGACTAGGGTTAAATTGGGCCTATTCGGTGCGTACTCTCTCTTAAGCTGGGAAGCCTCGACTTCCCGGCTTGACGGAATCCTAAGGCACCGCTCATTTTTGATCCTCTGCTGCCATCTTTTGGAATAGTCATGCCACATCACTTAGTATGATTTCAGGTTTTTCAACAGCTCATATTCCAAAAAATACCAAACCTTGGCTACCTGATAAGTCAGAAGAATGTCAACCGAACTGTTCACATCTTGTTCAATCGATTCAGGTACTTTACTGTTCTGTTCCTTTATTTTTTATTGTTATTTTTTAACATTACACACACTGCCAATTGCCTGTGTGTGTGTGTGTGTGTGTGTGTGTGTGTCTGTGTCTGTGTCTGTGTGTGTGTGTGTGTGTGTGTGTGTCCACGTACTCGGCCCATGAATCTCATTCTGATACCAGGGGTTACCATTCGTGTTCTTGAACGATTATTGCATTTTTGTGCTTATCATATGTTTTGTTTTGTTTTTTTTGTGTGTGTGTTGTGTGTCATAGGTTCGTGGTCTCGTGGATGTGTGGGTCGTGTGCTGCCCACCTCGGCCACGGACGGATCTTCTGCTCCAAGTCTGACTCGGATCATGTCCTGCTGAAATAAATAAATAAAAGGTAGGCAAATAGTTAGACATACACATGGATTGATGGATGCTTTACTGATCCCCAAGGAAATAAAAGTCCCTGTGGTACAATACAACACACATCATTGACATTACAAACCAGCAAAAAGGACATGTTTGAGTTTCAACCAATGGGATTCCAAACATTTGCATACGGCCAATAGGAGAGCAGACATTTGCATACTGCTACCTCCAGCCAATAGGAGAGCAAAGATTAGCATACGTCTCATTTCAATGCCACTAATTTGAATGCCGCCTCTGGTTTTAACTCTTAACCTATGAGCAAAACCCTAACCACGCCCCCAATCCAAGGCCTAACCCCAAGCTAACCCCAGACTTACTGAAAGCTGGCACCTGCTGTTTAGGTTAGGAACTGCATCTAACCCCAAGCTAACCCCAGACTTACTGAAAGCTGGCACCTGCTGTTTAGGTTAGGAACTGCATCTAACCCCAAGCTAACCCCAGACTTACTGAAAGCTGGCACCTGCTGTTTAGGTTAGGAACTGCATCTAACCCCAAGCTAACCCCAGACTTACTGAAAGCTGGCACCTGCTGTTTAGGTTAGGAACTGCATCTAACCCCAAGCTAACCCCAGACTTACTGAAAGCTGGCACCTGCTGTTTAGGTTAGGAACTGCATCTAACCCCACATGAAATTAAGAAACCCAAATGAAAGGGCACATTTTCTGCATAATTGCACAGCTTGTAACCCTTGTAACCAATCATGGCTACATCTCTGTAGCAAGCTTTAGGAGCTGAGAAATCGATCCAAGTTTGAATTAGGGCCTGTTTATGTAGCTGCAGACAGTTCTCTTGTCCTTTATGTTCCACGTTTCCTTAATCTTAACCATCACCTAATCCCTAATTACTCTAACCCCAACCTCAATAAACCTAATCTTAACCATCACCTAATCCCTAATTACTCTAACCCCAACCTCAATAAACCTAATCTTAACCATAACCTCATTCCTAATTATTCCAACCCCAACCTCAATAAGCCTAATCTTAACCATAACCTAATCCCTAATTACTCTAACCCCAACCTCAATAAACCTAATCTTAACCATCACCTAATCCCTAATTACTCTAACCCCAACCTCAATAAACCTAATCTTAACCATCACCTAATCCCTAATTACTCTAACCCCAACCTCAATAAACCTAATCTTAACCATAACCTCATTCCTAATTATTCCAACCCCAACCTCAATAAGCCTAATCTTAACCATAACCTAATCCCTAATTACTCTAACCCCAACCTCAATAGACTCATCTCAACGATGACCTTACCCCAATTATTTACCATAACCCAACCCCTAATTACTCTAACCCTAAGCTTAATAAACCTAATTTCAACCCAATTCCCAATTATTCCAACCCCAACCACAATAAACTCCATTTCAACCATAACCCAACTCCCAATTATTCTAACCCTAATCCTAATAAACCTTCCAACTAGAACCTAACCTTCATTTACACTGTCCCCAATCACAATAAATGAAATTTCAATTATAGTTCAGTCCATAATTATATCAACTCTAACCTTAATAAACCTAATTACAACTTCAACCCAATTTCCAAGTACTTTAAATTCAATACACTGAAGCTCTACTACAACCTAATCTTTGATCATCCTAGCCCTGACCCCAAATAAACTGAATTTTAACCGCAATCTAATCACCCATCATCCTAACCCCAATTTAGATTAAAACTAGACTGACTACAACCCACCCTACCTACAATTAATTCAACTTCGACCTCAATAGATATATTTCTAACCCTGACCTACCTTAACCACCTTGACCATAAATTATACAATATAATTGATTGACCTAAAACATAATTTAAAATGGAAACCCCCAAAATAAATCGATATCCTATGTAATATTAATGAAATAAAAAAGGAATAAGGAAAAAAAGGTTATACCACAAGAGGGACACCTGAGGGCGCCACAGTCAACATGAAGTCCTCGAGGATGTTTGGGTATGGATATGGACGTTTGTGTAATATTTTTTGCCACAAGCAAACCAAGAATACACACCGTAGAGAAGTTTAAAGAGCCAAGCGCGCTGAGAACACGACGGTAAACACTTTACAACATGTGTACATAACTAAACATATACTAACACCTAACTACCAGTTTATTAACAATGAATTAATACATCGACTGATAGTGAGTGCATCATGAATTATTGATGAATTAATGATATGTATACATTAACAAATTAATGAGTGACATATGAATAGACTAGGGTTAAATTGGGCCTATTCGGTGCGTACTCTCTCTTAAGCTGGGAAGCCTCGACTTCCCGGCTTGACGGAATCCTAAGGCACCGCTCATTTTTGATCCTCTGCTGCCATCTTTTGGAATAGTCATGCCACATCACTTAGTATGATTTCAGGTTTTTCAACAGCTCGTATTCCAAAAAATACCAAACCTTGGCTACCTGATAAGTCAGAAGAATGTCAACCGAACTGTTCACATCTTGTTCAATCGATTCAGGTACTTTACTGTTCTGTTCCTTTATTTTTTATTGTTATTTTTTAACATTACACACACTGCCAATTGCCTGTGTGTGTGTGTGTGTGTGTGTGTGTGTGTCTGTGTCTGTGTCTGTGTGTGTGTGTGTGTGTGTGTGTGTCCACGTACTCGGCCCATGAATCTCATTCTGATACCAGGGGTTACCATTCGTGTTCTTGAACGATTATTGCATTTTTGTGCTTATCATATGTTTTGTTTTGTTTTTTTTGTGTGTGTGTTGTGTGTCATAGGTTCGTGGTCTCGTGGATGTGTGGGTCGTGTGCTGCCCACCTCGGCCACGGACGGATCTTCTGCTCCAAGTCTGACTCGGATCATGTCCTGCTGAAATAAATAAATAAAAGGTAGGCAAATAGTTAGACATACACATGGATTGATGGATGCTTTACTGATCCCCAAGGAAATAAAAGTCCCTGTGGTACAATACAACACACATCATTGACATTACAAACCAGCAAAAAGGACATGTTTGAGTTTCAACCAATGGGATTCCAAACATTTGCATACGGCCAATAGGAGAGCAGACATTTGCATACTGCTACCTCCAGCCAATAGGAGAGCAAAGATTAGCATACGTCTCATTTCAATGCCACTAATTTGAATGCCGCCTCTGGTTTTAACTCTTAACCTAACCCTAACCCTAACCCTAACCCTAACCCTAACCCTAACCCTAACCATTACCTAATCCCTAATTACTCTAACCCCAACCTCAATAAACCTAATCTTAACCATTACCTAATCCCTAATTACTCTAACCCCAACCTCAATAAACCTAATCTTAACCATAACCTCATTCCTAATTATTCCAACCCCAACCTCAATAAGCCTAATCTTAACCATAACCTAATCCCTAATTACTCTAACCCCAACCTCAATAAACCTAATCTTAACCATTACCTAATCCCTAATTACTCTAACCCCAACCTCAATAAACCTAATCTTAACCATAACCTAATCTTAACCATCACCTAATCCCTAATTACTCTAACCCCAACCTCAATAAACCTAATCTTAACCATCACCTAATCCCTAATTACTCTAACCCCAACCTCAATAAACCTAATCTTAACCATAACCTCATTTCTAATTATTCCAACCCCAACCTCAATAAGCCTAATCTTAACCATAACCTAATCCCTAATTATTCTAACCCCAACCTCAATAGACTCATCTCAACGATGACCTTACCCCAATTATTTACCATAACCCAACCCCTAATTACTCTAACCCTAAGCTTAATAAACCTAATTTCAACCCAATTCCCAATTATTCCCGTATCTCGGACGCCTTTAGGACCAGGGTCACGGGGCTCCGATATGTCGCTCGTGCCTACGCGCGGTCCGTCGTACTCTGGTCCGGTGGGCCTACGACATCCGGTTCCCTCGCGGGACCTCCGCACGTCGTCTGGGGCCTGACGACTACTCGCGTACGCGTCGGGGCCCGTGTCTCGGCCGCCTTTCGGACCACGGTGACGGGGCTCCGATATGTCGCTCGTGGCCGGGCCCCCTCCGACGTGCTCGGTTTCGGTGCGCCTACGTCCTACGGTTCCGCCGCGGGACCCCGAAACGTGGTTTTTTGGGCCTACTCGCGTACGCGTCGGGGGCCCGTATCTCGGCCGTCTTTCCACGCGGGACCGCGGGGCTCCGATATGTCGCTGGTAGGTTGGACCTGCACGCCCTGTGCGATTTTGGAGGTCCTACGACGTTTCTTCGAATTTTCCCGATTATTTGACTGAGTGTAGACTAGGGTCAGATCGGCCGCATTCTCTTAATCCGGGAACCTTGCACCATATGGTCGCTGCTTCCCGGCTTAAGGATCTGACCTCTGCAGGGCATGTTCGGAACTGCATCGACATTAAGAAAAGGAAATAAGAAACCCGATGAAACGGCACATTTTCCAGTGTTAGTGCACAGCTTGAAGTTTGTTCTTCTGACCAATCGTTGCTACATCTATGCTGTAGCAGCCTCAAGAGCTGAGAAATCCCATTTTGAATGAATTAAAAGTCAATCGGCGTCTATCCCAGTGGGTTCGGACACCAGCTCTGAATATCCTTCATGAACATAATATCATTGTATGTTGTGTTTGTCTGGATTGAGCTTTTTACATGAAATTATTTACACACTTTATGAACAGATTTTGGAAAGCTCTTTCACTTTGCATTGGAAACACTACATTTCAAGCCGACCACTTCTCCCTGCTCACAGCTGGAAACGCACCGCTCGTTTTTAACCCTCTGCTGCCATCTACTGGACGTTTTCGGTTACAACGTCCTCATGTACTTTTAGAAGTCATACAGCACCAGTTTGTAGGACTTTCAAGGTAGAATGAACCACCTCGTACCCCCCCAACGACACCAGCTATCTTTTTTTGTACCCCCACTGCCTAATTACTTTTACTGGGCTCCAATCTTTAAGTCAGAAGAATGTCAACCGATTTTTGTACCTCATTACAAAACAAACCCCAAGCTAACCCCAGACTTACTGCAAGGTGGCACCTGCTGTTTAGGTTAGGAACTGCATCTAACCCCAAGCTAACCCCAGACTTACTGAAAGCTGGCACCTGCTGTTTAGGTTAGGAACTGCATCTAACCCCAAGCTAACCCCAGACTTACTGAAAGCTGGCACCTGCTGTTTAGGTTAGGAACTGCATCTAACCCCAAGCTAACCCCAGACTTACTGCAAGGTGGCACCTGCTGTTTAGGTTAGGAACTGCATCTAACCCCAAGCTAACCCCAGACTTACTGAAAGCTGGCACCTGCTGTTTAGGTTAGGAACTGCATCTAACCCCACATGAAATTAAGAAACCCAAATGAAAGGGCACATTTTCTGCATAATTGCACAGCTTGTAACCCTTGTAACCAATCATGGCTACATCTCTGTAGCAAGCTTTAGGAGCTGAGAAATCGATCCAAGTTTGAATTAGGGCCTGTTTATGTAGCTGCAGACAGTTCTCTTGTCCTTTATGTTCCACGTTTCCTTAATCTTAACCATCACCTAATCCCTAATTACTCTAACCCCAACCTCAATAAACCTAATCTTAACCATCACCTAATCCCTAATTACTCTAACCCCAACCTCAATAAACCTAATCTTAACCATAACCTCATTCCTAATTATTCCAACCCCAACCTCAATAAGCCTAATCTTAACCATAACCGAATCCCTAATTACTCTAACCCCAACCTCAATAGACTCATCTCAACGATGACCTTACCCCAATTATTTACCATGACCCAACCCCTAATTACTCTAACCCTAAGCTTAATAAACCTAATTTCAACCCAATTCCCAATTATTCCAACCCCAACCACAATAAACTCCATTTCAACCATAACCCAACTCCCAATTATTCTAACCCTAATCCTAATAAACCTTCCAACTAGAACCTAACCTTCATTTACACTGTCCCCAATCACAATAAATGAAATTTCAATTATAGTTCAGTCCATAATTATATCAACTCTAACCTTAATAAACCTAATTACAACTTCAACCCAATTTCCAAGTACTTTAAATTCAATACACTGAAGCTCTACTACAACCTAATCTTTGATCATCCTAGCCCTGACCCCAAATAAACTGAATTTTAACCGCAATCTAATCACCCATCATCCTAACCCCAATTTAGATTAAAACTAGACTGACTACAACCCACCCTACCTACAATTAATTCAACTTCGACCTCAATAGATATATTTCTAACCCTGACCTACCTTAACCACCTTGACCATAAATTATACAATATAATTGATTGACCTAAAACATAATTTAAAATGGAAACCCCCAAAATCAATCGATATCCTATGTAATATTAATGAAATAAAAAAGGAATAAGGAAAAAAAGGTTATACCACAAGAGGGACACCTGAGGGCGCCACAGTCAACATGAAGTCCTCGAGGATGTTTGGGTATGGATATGGACGTTTGTGTAATATTTTTTGCCACAAGCAAACCAAGAATACACACCGTAGAGAAGTTTAAAGAGCCAAGCGCGCTGAGAACACGACGGTAAACACTTTACAACATGTGTACATAACTAAACATATACTAACACCTAACTACCAGTTTATTAACAATGAATTAATACATCGACTGATAGTGAGTGCATCATGAATTATTGATGAATTAATGATATGTATACATTAACAAATTAATGAGTGACATATGAATAGACTAGGGTTAAATTGGGCCTATTCGGTGCGTACTCTCTCTTAAGCTGGGAAGCCTCGACTTCCCGGCTTGACGGAATCCTAAGGCACCGCTCATTTTTGATCCTCTGCTGCCATCTTTTGGAATAGTCATGCCACATCACTTAGTATGATTTCAGGTTTTTCAACAGCTCGTATTCCAAAAAATACCAAACCTTGGCTACCTGATAAGTCAGAAGAATGTCAACCGAACTGTTCACATCTTGTTCAATCGATTCAGGTACTTTACTGTTCTGTTCCTTTATTTTTTATTGTTATTTTTTAACATTACACACACTGCCAATTGCCTGTGTGTGTGTGTGTGTGTGTGTGTGTGTGTCTGTGTCTGTGTCTGTGTGTGTGTGTGTGTGTGTGTGTGTCCACGTACTCGGCCCATGAATCTCATTCTGATACCAGGGGTTACCATTCGTGTTCTTGAACGATTATTGCATTTTTGTGCTTATCATATGTTTTGTTTTGTTTTTTTTGTGTGTGTGTTGTGTGTCATAGGTTCGTGGTCTCGTGGATGTGTGGGTCGTGTGCTGCCCACCTCGGCCACGGACGGATCTTCTGCTCCAAGTCTGACTCGGATCATGTCCTGCTGAAATAAATAAATAAAAGGTAGGCAAATAGTTAGACATACACATGGATTGATGGATGCTTTACTGATCCCCAAGGAAATAAAAGTCCCTGTGGTACAATACAACACACATCATTGACATTACAAACCAGCAAAAAGGACATGTTTGAGTTTCAACCAATGGGATTCCAAACATTTGCATACGGCCAATAGGAGAGCAGACATTTGCATACTGCTACCTCCAGCCAATAGGAGAGCAAAGATTAGCATACGTCTCATTTCAATGCCACTAATTTGAATGCCGCCTCTGGTTTTAACTCTTAACCTAACCCTAACCCTAACCCTAACCCTAACCCTAACCCTAACCCTAACCCTAACCCTAACCCTAATAAACCTTCCAACTAGAACCTAACCTTCATTTACACTGTCCCCAATCACAATAAATGAAATTTCAATTATAGTTCAGTCCATAATTATATCAACTCTAACCTTAATAAACCTAATTACAACTTCAACCCAATTTCCAAGTACTTTAAATTCAATACACTGAAGCTCTACTACAACCTAATCTTTGATCATCCTAGCCCTGACCCCAAATAAACTGAATTTTAACCGCAATCTAATCACCCATCATCCTAACCCCAATTTAGATTAAAACTAGACTGACTACAACCCACCCTACCTACAATTAATTCAACTTCGACCTCAATAGATATATTTCTAACCCTGACCTACCTTAACCACCTTGACCATAAATTATACAATATAATTGATTGACCTAAAACATAATTTAAAATGGAAACCCCCAAAATCAATCGATATCCTATGTAATATTAATGAAATAAAAAAGGAATAAGGAAAAAAAGGTTATACCACAAGAGGGACACCTGAGGGCGCCACAGTCAACATGAAGTCCTCGAGGATGTTTGGGTATGGATATGGACGTTTGTGTAATATTTTTTGCCACAAGCAAACCAAGAATACACACCGTAGAGAAGTTTAAAGAGCCAAGCGCGCTGAGAACACGACGGTAAACACTTTACAACATGTGTACATAACTAAACATATACTAACACCTAACTACCAGTTTATTAACAATGAATTAATACATCGACTGATAGTGAGTGCATCATGAATTATTGATGAATTAATGATATGTATACATTAACAAATTAATGAGTGACATATGAATAGACTAGGGTTAAATTGGGCCTATTCGGTGCGTACTCTCTCTTAAGCTGGGAAGCCTCGACTTCCCGGCTTGACGGAATCCTAAGGCACCGCTCATTTTTGATCCTCTGCTGCCATCTTTTGGAATAGTCATGCCACATCACTTAGTATGATTTCAGGTTTTTCAACAGCTCATATTCCAAAAAATACCAAACCTTGGCTACCTGATAAGTCAGAAGAATGTCAACCGAACTGTTCACATCTTGTTCAATCGATTCAGGTACTTTACTGTTCTGTTCCTTTATTTTTTATTGTTATTTTTTAACATTACACACACTGCCAATTGCCTGTGTGTGTGTGTGTGTGTGTGTGTGTGTGTCTGTGTCTGTGTCTGTGTGTGTGTGTGTGTGTGTGTGTGTCCACGTACTCGGCCCATGAATCTCATTCTGATACCAGGGGTTACCATTCGTGTTCTTGAACGATTATTGCATTTTTGTGCTTATCATATGTTTTGTTTTGTTTTTTTTGTGTGTGTGTTGTGTGTCATAGGTTCGTGGTCTCGTGGATGTGTGGGTCGTGTGCTGCCCACCTCGGCCACGGACGGATCTTCTGCTCCAAGTCTGACTCGGATCATGTCCTGCTGAAATAAATAAATAAAAGGTAGGCAAATAGTTAGACATACACATGGATTGATGGATGCTTTACTGATCCCCAAGGAAATAAAAGTCCCTGTGGTACAATACAACACACATCATTGACATTACAAACCAGCAAAAAGGACATGTTTGAGTTTCAACCAATGGGATTCCAAACATTTGCATACGGCCAATAGGAGAGCAGACATTTGCATACTGCTACCTCCAGCCAATAGGAGAGCAAAGATTAGCATACGTCTCATTTCAATGCCACTAATTTGAATGCCGCCTCTGGTTTTAACTCTTAACCTATGAGCAAAACCCTAACCACGCCCCCAATCCAAGGCCTAACCCCAAGCTAACCCCAGACTTACTGAAAGCTGGCACCTGCTGTTTAGGTTAGGAACTGCATCTAACCCCAAGCTAACCCCAGACTTACTGAAAGCTGGCACCTGCTGTTTAGGTTAGGAACTGCATCTAACCCCAAGCTAACCCCAGACTTACTGAAAGCTGGCACCTGCTGTTTAGGTTAGGAACTGCATCTAACCCCAAGCTAACCCCAGACTTACTGAAAGCTGGCACCTGCTGTTTAGGTTAGGAACTGCATCTAACCCCAAGCTAACCCCAGACTTACTGAAAGCTGGCACCTGCTGTTTAGGTTAGGAACTGCATCTAACCCCACATGAAATTAAGAAACCCAAATGAAAGGGCACATTTTCTGCATAATTGCACAGCTTGTAACCCTTGTAACCAATCATGGCTACATCTCTGTAGCAAGCTTTAGGAGCTGAGAAATCGATCCAAGTTTGAATTAGGGCCTGTTTATGTAGCTGCAGACAGTTCTCTTGTCCTTTATGTTCCACGTTTCCTTAATCTTAACCATCACCTAATCCCTAATTACTCTAACCCCAACCTCAATAAACCTAATCTTAACCATCACCTAATCCCTAATTACTCTAACCCCAACCTCAATAAACCTAATCTTAACCATAACCTCATTCCTAATTATTCCAACCCCAACCTCAATAAGCCTAATCTTAACCATAACCTAATCCCTAATTACTCTAACCCCAACCTCAATAAACCTAATCTTAACCATCACCTAATCCCTAATTACTCTAACCCCAACCTCAATAAACCTAATCTTAACCATCACCTAATCCCTAATTACTCTAACCCCAACCTCAATAAACCTAATCTTAACCATAACCTCATTCCTAATTATTCCAACCCCAACCTCAATAAGCCTAATCTTAACCATAACCTAATCCCTAATTACTCTAACCCCAACCTCAATAGACTCATCTCAACGATGACCTTACCCCAATTATTTACCATAACCCAACCCCTAATTACTCTAACCCTAAGCTTAATAAACCTAATTTCAACCCAATTCCCAATTATTCCAACCCCAACCACAATAAACTCCATTTCAACCATAACCCAACTCCCAATTATTCTAACCCTAATCCTAATAAACCTTCCAACTAGAACCTAACCTTCATTTACACTGTCCCCAATCACAATAAATGAAATTTCAATTATAGTTCAGTCCATAATTATATCAACTCTAACCTTAATAAACCTAATTACAACTTCAACCCAATTTCCAAGTACTTTAAATTCAATACACTGAAGCTCTACTACAACCTAATCTTTGATCATCCTAGCCCTGACCCCAAATAAACTGAATTTTAACCGCAATCTAATCACCCATCATCCTAACCCCAATTTAGATTAAAACTAGACTGACTACAACCCACCCTACCTACAATTAATTCAACTTCGACCTCAATAGATATATTTCTAACCCTGACCTACCTTAACCACCTTGACCATAAATTATACAATATAATTGATTGACCTAAAACATAATTTAAAATGGAAACCCCCAAAATAAATCGATATCCTATGTAATATTAATGAAATAAAAAAGGAATAAGGAAAAAAAGGTTATACCACAAGAGGGACACCTGAGGGCGCCACAGTCAACATGAAGTCCTCGAGGATGTTTGGGTATGGATATGGACGTTTGTGTAATATTTTTTGCCACAAGCAAACCAAGAATACACACCGTAGAGAAGTTTAAAGAGCCAAGCGCGCTGAGAACACGACGGTAAACACTTTACAACATGTGTACATAACTAAACATATACTAACACCTAACTACCAGTTTATTAACAATGAATTAATACATCGACTGATAGTGAGTGCATCATGAATTATTGATGAATTAATGATATGTATACATTAACAAATTAATGAGTGACATATGAATAGACTAGGGTTAAATTGGGCCTATTCGGTGCGTACTCTCTCTTAAGCTGGGAAGCCTCGACTTCCCGGCTTGACGGAATCCTAAGGCACCGCTCATTTTTGATCCTCTGCTGCCATCTTTTGGAATAGTCATGCCACATCACTTAGTATGATTTCAGGTTTTTCAACAGCTCGTATTCCAAAAAATACCAAACCTTGGCTACCTGATAAGTCAGAAGAATGTCAACCGAACTGTTCACATCTTGTTCAATCGATTCAGGTACTTTACTGTTCTGTTCCTTTATTTTTTATTGTTATTTTTTAACATTACACACACTGCCAATTGCCTGTGTGTGTGTGTGTGTGTGTGTGTGTGTGTGTGTGTGTGTGTCTGTGTCTGTGTCTGTGTGTGTGTGTGTGTGTGTGTGTGTCCACGTACTCGGCCCATGAATCTCATTCTGATACCAGGGGTTACCATTCGTGTTCTTGAACGATTATTGCATTTTTGTGCTTATCATATGTTTTGTTTTGTTTTTTTTGTGTGTGTGTTGTGTGTCATAGGTTCGTGGTCTCGTGGATGTGTGGGTCGTGTGCTGCCCACCTCGGCCACGGACGGATCTTCTGCTCCAAGTCTGACTCGGATCATGTCCTGCTGAAATAAATAAATAAAAGGTAGGCAAATAGTTAGACATACACATGGATTGATGGATGCTTTACTGATCCCCAAGGAAATAAAAGTCCCTGTGGTACAATACAACACACATCATTGACATTACAAACCAGCAAAAAGGACATGTTTGAGTTTCAACCAATGGGATTCCAAACATTTGCATACGGCCAATAGGAGAGCAGACATTTGCATACTGCTACCTCCAGCCAATAGGAGAGCAAAGATTAGCATACGTCTCATTTCAATGCCACTAATTTGAATGCCGCCTCTGGTTTTAACTCTTAACCTATGAGCAAAACCCTAACCACGCCCCCAATCCAAGGCCTAACCCCAAGCTAACCCCAGACTTACTGAAAGCTGGCACCTGCTGTTTAGGTTAGGAACTGCATCTAACCCCAAGCTAACCCCAGACTTACTGAAAGCTGGCACCTGCTGTTTAGGTTAGGAACTGCATCTAACCCCAAGCTAACCCCAGACTTACTGAAAGCTGGCACCTGCTGTTTAGGTTAGGAACTGCATCTAACCCCAAGCTAACCCCAGACTTACTGAAAGCTGGCACCTGCTGTTTAGGTTAGGAACTGCATCTAACCCCAAGCTAACCCCAGACTTACTGAAAGCTGGCACCTGCTGTTTAGGTTAGGAACTGCATCTAACCCCACATGAAATTAAGAAACCCAAATGAAAGGGCACATTTTCTGCATAATTGCACAGCTTGTAACCCTTGTAACCAATCATGGCTACATCTCTGTAGCAAGCTTTAGGAGCTGAGAAATCGATCCAAGTTTGAATTAGGGCCTGTTTATGTAGCTGCAGACAGTTCTCTTGTCCTTTATGTTCCACGTTTCCTTAATCTTAACCATCACCTAATCCCTAATTACTCTAACCCCAACCTCAATAAACCTAATCTTAACCATCACCTAATCCCTAATTACTCTAACCCCAACCTCAATAAACCTAATCTTAACCATAACCTCATTCCTAATTATTCCAACCCCAACCTCAATAAGCCTAATCTTAACCATAACCTAATCCCTAATTACTCTAACCCCAACCTCAATAAACCTAATCTTAACCATCACCTAATCCCTAATTACTCTAACCCCAACCTCAATAAACCTAATCTTAACCATCACCTAATCCCTAATTACTCTAACCCCAACCTCAATAAACCTAATCTTAACCATAACCTCATTCCTAATTATTCCAACCCCAACCTCAATAAGCCTAATCTTAACCATAACCTAATCCCTAATTACTCTAACCCCAACCTCAATAGACTCATCTCAACGATGACCTTACCCCAATTATTTACCATAACCCAACCCCTAATTACTCTAACCCTAAGCTTAATAAACCTAATTTCAACCCAATTCCCAATTATTCCAACCCCAACCACAATAAACTCCATTTCAACCATAACCCAACTCCCAATTATTCTAACCCTAATCCTAATAAACCTTCCAACTAGAACCTAACCTTCATTTACACTGTCCCCAATCACAATAAATGAAATTTCAATTATAGTTCAGTCCATAATTATATCAACTCTAACCTTAATAAACCTAATTACAACTTCAACCCAATTTCCAAGTACTTTAAATTCAATACACTGAAGCTCTACTACAACCTAATCTTTGATCATCCTAGCCCTGACCCCAAATAAACTGAATTTTAACCGCAATCTAATCACCCATCATCCTAACCCCAATTTAGATTAAAACTAGACTGACTACAACCCACCCTACCTACAATTAATTCAACTTCGACCTCAATAGATATATTTCTAACCCTGACCTACCTTAACCACCTTGACCATAAATTATACAATATAATTGATTGACCTAAAACATAATTTAAAATGGAAACCCCCAAAATAAATCGATATCCTATGTAATATTAATGAAATAAAAAAGGAATAAGGAAAAAAAGGTTATACCACAAGAGGGACACCTGAGGGCGCCACAGTCAACATGAAGTCCTCGAGGATGTTTGGGTATGGATATGGACGTTTGTGTAATATTTTTTGCCACAAGCAAACCAAGAATACACACCGTAGAGAAGTTTAAAGAGCCAAGCGCGCTGAGAACACGACGGTAAACACTTTACAACATGTGTACATAACTAAACATATACTAACACCTAACTACCAGTTTATTAACAATGAATTAATACATCGACTGATAGTGAGTGCATCATGAATTATTGATGAATTAATGATATGTATACATTAACAAATTAATGAGTGACATATGAATAGACTAGGGTTAAATTGGGCCTATTCGGTGCGTACTCTCTCTTAAGCTGGGAAGCCTCGACTTCCCGGCTTGACGGAATCCTAAGGCACCGCTCATTTTTGATCCTCTGCTGCCATCTTTTGGAATAGTCATGCCACATCACTTAGTATGATTTCAGGTTTTTCAACAGCTCGTATTCCAAAAAATACCAAACCTTGGCTACCTGATAAGTCAGAAGAATGTCAACCGAACTGTTCACATCTTGTTCAATCGATTCAGGTACTTTACTGTTCTGTTCCTTTATTTTTTATTGTTATTTTTTAACATTACACACACTGCCAATTGCCTGTGTGTGTGTGTGTGTGTGTGTGTGTGTGTGTGTGTGTGTGTCTGTGTCTGTGTCTGTGTGTGTGTGTGTGTGTGTGTGTGTCCACGTACTCGGCCCATGAATCTCATTCTGATACCAGGGGTTACCATTCGTGTTCTTGAACGATTATTGCATTTTTGTGCTTATCATATGTTTTGTTTTGTTTTTTTTGTGTGTGTGTTGTGTGTCATAGGTTCGTGGTCTCGTGGATGTGTGGGTCGTGTGCTGCCCACCTCGGCCACGGACGGATCTTCTGCTCCAAGTCTGACTCGGATCATGTCCTGCTGAAATAAATAAATAAAAGGTAGGCAAATAGTTAGACATACACATGGATTGATGGATGCTTTACTGATCCCCAAGGAAATAAAAGTCCCTGTGGTACAATACAACACACATCATTGACATTACAAACCAGCAAAAAGGACATGTTTGAGTTTCAACCAATGGGATTCCAAACATTTGCATACGGCCAATAGGAGAGCAGACATTTGCATACTGCTACCTCCAGCCAATAGGAGAGCAAAGATTAGCATACGTCTCATTTCAATGCCACTAATTTGAATGCCGCCTCTGGTTTTAACTCTTAACCTAACCCTAACCCTAACCCTAACCCTAACCCTAACCCTAACCCTAACCCTAACCCTAACCCTAAACCTAATCTTAACCATTACCTAATCCCTAATTACTCTAACCCCAACCTCAATAAACCTAATCTTAACCATAACCTAATCTTAACCATCACCTAATCCCTAATTACTCTAACCCCAACCTCAATAAACCTAATCTTAACCATCACCTAATCCCTAATTACTCTAACCCCAACCTCAATAAACCTAATCTTAACCATAACCTCATTTCTAATTATTCCAACCCCAACCTCAATAAGCCTAATCTTAACCATAACCTAATCCCTAATTATTCTAACCCCAACCTCAATAGACTCATCTCAACGATGACCTTACCCCAATTATTTACCATAACCCAACCCCTAATTACTCTAACCCTAAGCTTAATAAACCTAATTTCAACCCAATTCCCAATTATTCCCGTATCTCGGACGCCTTTAGGACCAGGGTCACGGGGCTCCGATATGTCGCTCGTGCCTACGCGCGGTCCGTCGTACTCTGGTCCGGTGGGCCTACGACATCCGGTTCCCTCGCGGGACCTCCGCACGTCGTCTGGGGCCTGACGACTACTCGCGTACGCGTCGGGGCCCGTGTCTCGGCCGCCTTTCGGACCACGGTGACGGGGCTCCGATATGTCGCTCGTGGCCGGGCCCCCTCCGACGTGCTCGGTTTCGGTGCGCCTACGTCCTACGGTTCCGCCGCGGGACCCCGAAACGTGGTTTTTTGGGCCTACTCGCGTACGCGTCGGGGGCCCGTATCTCGGCCGTCTTTCCACGCGGGACCGCGGGGCTCCGATATGTCGCTGGTAGGTTGGACCTGCACGCCCTGTGCGATTTTGGAGGTCCTACGACGTTTCTTCGAATTTTCCCGATTATTTGACTGAGTGTAGACTAGGGTCAGATCGGCCGCATTCTCTTAATCCGGGAACCTTGCACCATATGGTCGCTGCTTCCCGGCTTAAGGATCTGACCTCTGCAGGGCATGTTCGGAACTGCATCGACATTAAGAAAAGGAAATAAGAAACCCGATGAAACGGCACATTTTCCAGTGTTAGTGCACAGCTTGAAGTTTGTTCTTCTGACCAATCGTTGCTACATCTATGCTGTAGCAGCCTCAAGAGCTGAGAAATCCCATTTTGAATGAATTAAAAGTCAATCGGCGTCTATCCCAGTGGGTTCGGACACCAGCTCTGAATATCCTTCATGAACATAATATCATTGTATGTTGTGTTTGTCTGGATTGAGCTTTTTACATGAAATTATTTACACACTTTATGAACAGATTTTGGAAAGCTCTTTCACTTTGCATTGGAAACACTACATTTCAAGCCGACCACTTCTCCCTGCTCACAGCTGGAAACGCACCGCTCGTTTTTAACCCTCTGCTGCCATCTACTGGACGTTTTCGGTTACAACGTCCTCATGTACTTTTAGAAGTCATACAGCACCAGTTTGTAGGACTTTCAAGGTAGAATGAACCACCTCGTACCCCCCCAACGACACCAGCTATCTTTTTTTGTACCCCCACTGCCTAATTACTTTTACTGGGCTCCAATCTTTAAGTCAGAAGAATGTCAACCGATTTTTGTACCTCATTACAAAACAAACCCCAAGCTAACCCCAGACTTACTGCAAGGTGGCACCTGCTGTTTAGGTTAGGAACTGCATCTAACCCCAAGCTAACCCCAGACTTACTGAAAGCTGGCACCTGCTGTTTAGGTTAGGAACTGCATCTAACCCCAAGCTAACCCCAGACTTACTGAAAGCTGGCACCTGCTGTTTAGGTTAGGAACTGCATCTAACCCCAAGCTAACCCCAGACTTACTGCAAGGTGGCACCTGCTGTTTAGGTTAGGAACTGCATCTAACCCCAAGCTAACCCCAGACTTACTGAAAGCTGGCACCTGCTGTTTAGGTTAGGAACTGCATCTAACCCCACATGAAATTAAGAAACCCAAATGAAAGGGCACATTTTCTGCATAATTGCACAGCTTGTAACCCTTGTAACCAATCATGGCTACATCTCTGTAGCAAGCTTTAGGAGCTGAGAAATCGATCCAAGTTTGAATTAGGGCCTGTTTATGTAGCTGCAGACAGTTCTCTTGTCCTTTATGTTCCACGTTTCCTTAATCTTAACCATCACCTAATCCCTAATTACTCTAACCCCAACCTCAATAAACCTAATCTTAACCATCACCTAATCCCTAATTACTCTAACCCCAACCTCAATAAACCTAATCTTAACCATAACCTCATTCCTAATTATTCCAACCCCAACCTCAATAAGCCTAATCTTAACCATAACCGAATCCCTAATTACTCTAACCCCAACCTCAATAGACTCATCTCAACGATGACCTTACCCCAATTATTTACCATGACCCAACCCCTAATTACTCTAACCCTAAGCTTAATAAACCTAATTTCAACCCAATTCCCAATTATTCCAACCCCAACCACAATAAACTCCATTTCAACCATAACCCAACTCCCAATTATTCTAACCCTAATCCTAATAAACCTTCCAACTAGAACCTAACCTTCATTTACACTGTCCCCAATCACAATAAATGAAATTTCAATTATAGTTCAGTCCATAATTATATCAACTCTAACCTTAATAAACCTAATTACAACTTCAACCCAATTTCCAAGTACTTTAAATTCAATACACTGAAGCTCTACTACAACCTAATCTTTGATCATCCTAGCCCTGACCCCAAATAAACTGAATTTTAACCGCAATCTAATCACCCATCATCCTAACCCCAATTTAGATTAAAACTAGACTGACTACAACCCACCCTACCTACAATTAATTCAACTTCGACCTCAATAGATATATTTCTAACCCTGACCTACCTTAACCACCTTGACCATAAATTATACAATATAATTGATTGACCTAAAACATAATTTAAAATGGAAACCCCCAAAATCAATCGATATCCTATGTAATATTAATGAAATAAAAAAGGAATAAGGAAAAAAAGGTTATACCACAAGAGGGACACCTGAGGGCGCCACAGTCAACATGAAGTCCTCGAGGATGTTTGGGTATGGATATGGACGTTTGTGTAATATTTTTTGCCACAAGCAAACCAAGAATACACACCGTAGAGAAGTTTAAAGAGCCAAGCGCGCTGAGAACACGACGGTAAACACTTTACAACATGTGTACATAACTAAACATATACTAACACCTAACTACCAGTTTATTAACAATGAATTAATACATCGACTGATAGTGAGTGCATCATGAATTATTGATGAATTAATGATATGTATACATTAACAAATTAATGAGTGACATATGAATAGACTAGGGTTAAATTGGGCCTATTCGGTGCGTACTCTCTCTTAAGCTGGGAAGCCTCGACTTCCCGGCTTGACGGAATCCTAAGGCACCGCTCATTTTTGATCCTCTGCTGCCATCTTTTGGAATAGTCATGCCACATCACTTAGTATGATTTCAGGTTTTTCAACAGCTCATATTCCAAAAAATACCAAACCTTGGCTACCTGATAAGTCAGAAGAATGTCAACCGAACTGTTCACATCTTGTTCAATCGATTCAGGTACTTTACTGTTCTGTTCCTTTATTTTTTATTGTTATTTTTTAACATTACACACACTGCCAATTGCCTGTGTGTGTGTGTGTGTGTGTGTGTGTGTGTCTGTGTCTGTGTCTGTGTGTGTGTGTGTGTGTGTGTGTGTCCACGTACTCGGCCCATGAATCTCATTCTGATACCAGGGGTTACCATTCGTGTTCTTGAACGATTATTGCATTTTTGTGCTTATCATATGTTTTGTTTTGTTTTTTTTGTGTGTGTGTTGTGTGTCATAGGTTCGTGGTCTCGTGGATGTGTGGGTCGTGTGCTGCCCACCTCGGCCACGGACGGATCTTCTGCTCCAAGTCTGACTCGGATCATGTCCTGCTGAAATAAATAAATAAAAGGTAGGCAAATAGTTAGACATACACATGGATTGATGGATGCTTTACTGATCCCCAAGGAAATAAAAGTCCCTGTGGTACAATACAACACACATCATTGACATTACAAACCAGCAAAAAGGACATGTTTGAGTTTCAACCAATGGGATTCCAAACATTTGCATACGGCCAATAGGAGAGCAGACATTTGCATACTGCTACCTCCAGCCAATAGGAGAGCAAAGATTAGCATACGTCTCATTTCAATGCCACTAATTTGAATGCCGCCTCTGGTTTTAACTCTTAACCTATGAGCAAAACCCTAACCACGCCCCCAATCCAAGGCCTAACCCCAAGCTAACCCCAGACTTACTGAAAGCTGGCACCTGCTGTTTAGGTTAGGAACTGCATCTAACCCCAAGCTAACCCCAGACTTACTGAAAGCTGGCACCTGCTGTTTAGGTTAGGAACTGCATCTAACCCCAAGCTAACCCCAGACTTACTGAAAGCTGGCACCTGCTGTTTAGGTTAGGAACTGCATCTAACCCCAAGCTAACCCCAGACTTACTGAAAGCTGGCACCTGCTGTTTAGGTTAGGAACTGCATCTAACCCCAAGCTAACCCCAGACTTACTGAAAGCTGGCACCTGCTGTTTAGGTTAGGAACTGCATCTAACCCCACATGAAATTAAGAAACCCAAATGAAAGGGCACATTTTCTGCATAATTGCACAGCTTGTAACCCTTGTAACCAATCATGGCTACATCTCTGTAGCAAGCTTTAGGAGCTGAGAAATCGATCCAAGTTTGAATTAGGGCCTGTTTATGTAGCTGCAGACAGTTCTCTTGTCCTTTATGTTCCACGTTTCCTTAATCTTAACCATCACCTAATCCCTAATTACTCTAACCCCAACCTCAATAAACCTAATCTTAACCATCACCTAATCCCTAATTACTCTAACCCCAACCTCAATAAACCTAATCTTAACCATAACCTCATTCCTAATTATTCCAACCCCAACCTCAATAAGCCTAATCTTAACCATAACCTAATCCCTAATTACTCTAACCCCAACCTCAATAAACCTAATCTTAACCATCACCTAATCCCTAATTACTCTAACCCCAACCTCAATAAACCTAATCTTAACCATCACCTAATCCCTAATTACTCTAACCCCAACCTCAATAAACCTAATCTTAACCATAACCTCATTCCTAATTATTCCAACCCCAACCTCAATAAGCCTAATCTTAACCATAACCTAATCCCTAATTACTCTAACCCCAACCTCAATAGACTCATCTCAACGATGACCTTACCCCAATTATTTACCATAACCCAACCCCTAATTACTCTAACCCTAAGCTTAATAAACCTAATTTCAACCCAATTCCCAATTATTCCAACCCCAACCACAATAAACTCCATTTCAACCATAACCCAACTCCCAATTATTCTAACCCTAATCCTAATAAACCTTCCAACTAGAACCTAACCTTCATTTACACTGTCCCCAATCACAATAAATGAAATTTCAATTATAGTTCAGTCCATAATTATATCAACTCTAACCTTAATAAACCTAATTACAACTTCAACCCAATTTCCAAGTACTTTAAATTCAATACACTGAAGCTCTACTACAACCTAATCTTTGATCATCCTAGCCCTGACCCCAAATAAACTGAATTTTAACCGCAATCTAATCACCCATCATCCTAACCCCAATTTAGATTAAAACTAGACTGACTACAACCCACCCTACCTACAATTAATTCAACTTCGACCTCAATAGATATATTTCTAACCCTGACCTACCTTAACCACCTTGACCATAAATTATACAATATAATTGATTGACCTAAAACATAATTTAAAATGGAAACCCCCAAAATAAATCGATATCCTATGTAATATTAATGAAATAAAAAAGGAATAAGGAAAAAAAGGTTATACCACAAGAGGGACACCTGAGGGCGCCACAGTCAACATGAAGTCCTCGAGGATGTTTGGGTATGGATATGGACGTTTGTGTAATATTTTTTGCCACAAGCAAACCAAGAATACACACCGTAGAGAAGTTTAAAGAGCCAAGCGCGCTGAGAACACGACGGTAAACACTTTACAACATGTGTACATAACTAAACATATACTAACACCTAACTACCAGTTTATTAACAATGAATTAATACATCGACTGATAGTGAGTGCATCATGAATTATTGATGAATTAATGATATGTATACATTAACAAATTAATGAGTGACATATGAATAGACTAGGGTTAAATTGGGCCTATTCGGTGCGTACTCTCTCTTAAGCTGGGAAGCCTCGACTTCCCGGCTTGACGGAATCCTAAGGCACCGCTCATTTTTGATCCTCTGCTGCCATCTTTTGGAATAGTCATGCCACATCACTTAGTATGATTTCAGGTTTTTCAACAGCTCGTATTCCAAAAAATACCAAACCTTGGCTACCTGATAAGTCAGAAGAATGTCAACCGAACTGTTCACATCTTGTTCAATCGATTCAGGTACTTTACTGTTCTGTTCCTTTATTTTTTATTGTTATTTTTTAACATTACACACACTGCCAATTGCCTGTGTGTGTGTGTGTGTGTGTGTGTGTGTGTGTGTGTGTGTGTCTGTGTCTGTGTCTGTGTGTGTGTGTGTGTGTGTGTGTGTCCACGTACTCGGCCCATGAATCTCATTCTGATACCAGGGGTTACCATTCGTGTTCTTGAACGATTATTGCATTTTTGTGCTTATCATATGTTTTGTTTTGTTTTTTTTGTGTGTGTGTTGTGTGTCATAGGTTCGTGGTCTCGTGGATGTGTGGGTCGTGTGCTGCCCACCTCGGCCACGGACGGATCTTCTGCTCCAAGTCTGACTCGGATCATGTCCTGCTGAAATAAATAAATAAAAGGTAGGCAAATAGTTAGACATACACATGGATTGATGGATGCTTTACTGATCCCCAAGGAAATAAAAGTCCCTGTGGTACAATACAACACACATCATTGACATTACAAACCAGCAAAAAGGACATGTTTGAGTTTCAACCAATGGGATTCCAAACATTTGCATACGGCCAATAGGAGAGCAGACATTTGCATACTGCTACCTCCAGCCAATAGGAGAGCAAAGATTAGCATACGTCTCATTTCAATGCCACTAATTTGAATGCCGCCTCTGGTTTTAACTCTTAACCTAACCCTAACCCTAACCCTAACCCTAACCCTAACCCTAACCCTAACCCTAACCCTAATTACTCTAACCCCAACCTCAATAAACCTAATCTTAACCATCACCTAATCCCTAATTACTCTAACCCCAACCTCAATAAACCTAATCTTAACCATAACCTCATTCCTAATTATTCCAACCCCAACCTCAATAAGCCTAATCTTAACCATAACCTAATCCCTAATTACTCTAACCCCAACCTCAATAAACCTAATCTTAACCATCACCTAATCCCTAATTACTCTAACCCCAACCTCAATAAACCTAATCTTAACCATCACCTAATCCCTAATTACTCTAACCCCAACCTCAATAAACCTAATCTTAACCATAACCTCATTCCTAATTATTCCAACCCCAACCTCAATAAGCCTAATCTTAACCATAACCTAATCCCTAATTACTCTAACCCCAACCTCAATAGACTCATCTCAACGATGACCTTACCCCAATTATTTACCATAACCCAACCCCTAATTACTCTAACCCTAAGCTTAATAAACCTAATTTCAACCCAATTCCCAATTATTCCAACCCCAACCACAATAAACTCCATTTCAACCATAACCCAACTCCCAATTATTCTAACCCTAATCCTAATAAACCTTCCAACTAGAACCTAACCTTCATTTACACTGTCCCCAATCACAATAAATGAAATTTCAATTATAGTTCAGTCCATAATTATATCAACTCTAACCTTAATAAACCTAATTACAACTTCAACCCAATTTCCAAGTACTTTAAATTCAATACACTGAAGCTCTACTACAACCTAATCTTTGATCATCCTAGCCCTGACCCCAAATAAACTGAATTTTAACCGCAATCTAATCACCCATCATCCTAACCCCAATTTAGATTAAAACTAGACTGACTACAACCCACCCTACCTACAATTAATTCAACTTCGACCTCAATAGATATATTTCTAACCCTGACCTACCTTAACCACCTTGACCATAAATTATACAATATAATTGATTGACCTAAAACATAATTTAAAATGGAAACCCCCAAAATCAATCGATATCCTATGTAATATTAATGAAATAAAAAAGGAATAAGGAAAAAAAGGTTATACCACAAGAGGGACACCTGAGGGCGCCACAGTCAACATGAAGTCCTCGAGGATGTTTGGGTATGGATATGGACGTTTGTGTAATATTTTTTGCCACAAGCAAACCAAGAATACACACCGTAGAGAAGTTTAAAGAGCCAAGCGCGCTGAGAACACGACGGTAAACACTTTACAACATGTGTACATAACTAAACATATACTAACACCTAACTACCAGTTTATTAACAATGAATTAATACATCGACTGATAGTGAGTGCATCATGAATTATTGATGAATTAATGATATGTATACATTAACAAATTAATGAGTGACATATGAATAGACTAGGGTTAAATTGGGCCTATTCGGTGCGTACTCTCTCTTAAGCTGGGAAGCCTCGACTTCCCGGCTTGACGGAATCCTAAGGCACCGCTCATTTTTGATCCTCTGCTGCCATCTTTTGGAATAGTCATGCCACATCACTTAGTATGATTTCAGGTTTTTCAACAGCTCATATTCCAAAAAATACCAAACCTTGGCTACCTGATAAGTCAGAAGAATGTCAACCGAACTGTTCACATCTTGTTCAATCGATTCAGGTACTTTACTGTTCTGTTCCTTTATTTTTTATTGTTATTTTTTAACATTACACACACTGCCAATTGCCTGTGTGTGTGTGTGTGTGTGTGTGTGTGTGTCTGTGTCTGTGTCTGTGTGTGTGTGTGTGTGTGTGTGTGTCCACGTACTCGGCCCATGAATCTCATTCTGATACCAGGGGTTACCATTCGTGTTCTTGAACGATTATTGCATTTTTGTGCTTATCATATGTTTTGTTTTGTTTTTTTTGTGTGTGTGTTGTGTGTCATAGGTTCGTGGTCTCGTGGATGTGTGGGTCGTGTGCTGCCCACCTCGGCCACGGACGGATCTTCTGCTCCAAGTCTGACTCGGATCATGTCCTGCTGAAATAAATAAATAAAAGGTAGGCAAATAGTTAGACATACACATGGATTGATGGATGCTTTACTGATCCCCAAGGAAATAAAAGTCCCTGTGGTACAATACAACACACATCATTGACATTACAAACCAGCAAAAAGGACATGTTTGAGTTTCAACCAATGGGATTCCAAACATTTGCATACGGCCAATAGGAGAGCAGACATTTGCATACTGCTACCTCCAGCCAATAGGAGAGCAAAGATTAGCATACGTCTCATTTCAATGCCACTAATTTGAATGCCGCCTCTGGTTTTAACTCTTAACCTATGAGCAAAACCCTAACCACGCCCCCAATCCAAGGCCTAACCCCAAGCTAACCCCAGACTTACTGAAAGCTGGCACCTGCTGTTTAGGTTAGGAACTGCATCTAACCCCAAGCTAACCCCAGACTTACTGAAAGCTGGCACCTGCTGTTTAGGTTAGGAACTGCATCTAACCCCAAGCTAACCCCAGACTTACTGAAAGCTGGCACCTGCTGTTTAGGTTAGGAACTGCATCTAACCCCAAGCTAACCCCAGACTTACTGAAAGCTGGCACCTGCTGTTTAGGTTAGGAACTGCATCTAACCCCAAGCTAACCCCAGACTTACTGAAAGCTGGCACCTGCTGTTTAGGTTAGGAACTGCATCTAACCCCACATGAAATTAAGAAACCCAAATGAAAGGGCACATTTTCTGCATAATTGCACAGCTTGTAACCCTTGTAACCAATCATGGCTACATCTCTGTAGCAAGCTTTAGGAGCTGAGAAATCGATCCAAGTTTGAATTAGGGCCTGTTTATGTAGCTGCAGACAGTTCTCTTGTCCTTTATGTTCCACGTTTCCTTAATCTTAACCATCACCTAATCCCTAATTACTCTAACCCCAACCTCAATAAACCTAATCTTAACCATCACCTAATCCCTAATTACTCTAACCCCAACCTCAATAAACCTAATCTTAACCATAACCTCATTCCTAATTATTCCAACCCCAACCTCAATAAGCCTAATCTTAACCATAACCTAATCCCTAATTACTCTAACCCCAACCTCAATAAACCTAATCTTAACCATCACCTAATCCCTAATTACTCTAACCCCAACCTCAATAAACCTAATCTTAACCATCACCTAATCCCTAATTACTCTAACCCCAACCTCAATAAACCTAATCTTAACCATAACCTCATTCCTAATTATTCCAACCCCAACCTCAATAAGCCTAATCTTAACCATAACCTAATCCCTAATTACTCTAACCCCAACCTCAATAGACTCATCTCAACGATGACCTTACCCCAATTATTTACCATAACCCAACCCCTAATTACTCTAACCCTAAGCTTAATAAACCTAATTTCAACCCAATTCCCAATTATTCCAACCCCAACCACAATAAACTCCATTTCAACCATAACCCAACTCCCAATTATTCTAACCCTAATCCTAATAAACCTTCCAACTAGAACCTAACCTTCATTTACACTGTCCCCAATCACAATAAATGAAATTTCAATTATAGTTCAGTCCATAATTATATCAACTCTAACCTTAATAAACCTAATTACAACTTCAACCCAATTTCCAAGTACTTTAAATTCAATACACTGAAGCTCTACTACAACCTAATCTTTGATCATCCTAGCCCTGACCCCAAATAAACTGAATTTTAACCGCAATCTAATCACCCATCATCCTAACCCCAATTTAGATTAAAACTAGACTGACTACAACCCACCCTACCTACAATTAATTCAACTTCGACCTCAATAGATATATTTCTAACCCTGACCTACCTTAACCACCTTGACCATAAATTATACAATATAATTGATTGACCTAAAACATAATTTAAAATGGAAACCCCCAAAATCAATCGATATCCTATGTAATATTAATGAAATAAAAAAGGAATAAGGAAAAAAAGGTTATACCACAAGAGGGACACCTGAGGGCGCCACAGTCAACATGAAGTCCTCGAGGATGTTTGGGTATGGATATGGACGTTTGTGTAATATTTTTTGCCACAAGCAAACCAAGAATACACACCGTAGAGAAGTTTAAAGAGCCAAGCGCGCTGAGAACACGACGGTAAACACTTTACAACATGTGTACATAACTAAACATATACTAACACCTAACTACCAGTTTATTAACAATGAATTAATACATCGACTGATAGTGAGTGCATCATGAATTATTGATGAATTAATGATATGTATACATTAACAAATTAATGAGTGACATATGAATAGACTAGGGTTAAATTGGGCCTATTCGGTGCGTACTCTCTCTTAAGCTGGGAAGCCTCGACTTCCCGGCTTGACGGAATCCTAAGGCACCGCTCATTTTTGATCCTCTGCTGCCATCTTTTGGAATAGTCATGCCACATCACTTAGTATGATTTCAGGTTTTTCAACAGCTCATATTCCAAAAAATACCAAACCTTGGCTACCTGATAAGTCAGAAGAATGTCAACCGAACTGTTCACATCTTGTTCAATCGATTCAGGTACTTTACTGTTCTGTTCCTTTATTTTTTATTGTTATTTTTTAACATTACACACACTGCCAATTGCCTGTGTGTGTGTGTGTGTGTGTGTGTGTGTGTCTGTGTCTGTGTCTGTGTGTGTGTGTGTGTGTGTGTGTGTCCACGTACTCGGCCCATGAATCTCATTCTGATACCAGGGGTTACCATTCGTGTTCTTGAACGATTATTGCATTTTTGTGCTTATCATATGTTTTGTTTTGTTTTTTTTGTGTGTGTGTTGTGTGTCATAGGTTCGTGGTCTCGTGGATGTGTGGGTCGTGTGCTGCCCACCTCGGCCACGGACGGATCTTCTGCTCCAAGTCTGACTCGGATCATGTCCTGCTGAAATAAATAAATAAAAGGTAGGCAAATAGTTAGACATACACATGGATTGATGGATGCTTTACTGATCCCCAAGGAAATAAAAGTCCCTGTGGTACAATACAACACACATCATTGACATTACAAACCAGCAAAAAGGACATGTTTGAGTTTCAACCAATGGGATTCCAAACATTTGCATACGGCCAATAGGAGAGCAGACATTTGCATACTGCTACCTCCAGCCAATAGGAGAGCAAAGATTAGCATACGTCTCATTTCAATGCCACTAATTTGAATGCCGCCTCTGGTTTTAACTCTCTAACCTAACCCTAACCCTAACCCTAACCCTAACCCTAACCCTAACCCTAACCCTAACCCTAACCCTAACCCTAACCCTAACCCTAACCCTAACCCTAACCCTAGACATACACATGGATTGATGGATGCTTTACTGATCCCCAAGGAAATAAAAGTCCCTGTGGTACAATACAACACACATCATTGACATTACAAACCAGCAAAAAGGACATGTTTGAGTTTCAACCAATGGGATTCCAAACATTTGCATACGGCCAATAGGAGAGCAGACATTTGCATACTGCTACCTCCAGCCAATAGGAGAGCAAAGATTAGCATACGTCTCATTTCAATGCCACTAATTTGAATGCCGCCTCTGGTTTTAACTCTTAACCTATGAGCAAAACCCTAACCACGCCCCCAATCCAAGGCCTAACCCCAAGCTAACCCCAGACTTACTGAAAGCTGGCACCTGCTGTTTAGGTTAGGAACTGCATCTAACCCCAAGCTAACCCCAGACTTACTGAAAGCTGGCACCTGCTGTTTAGGTTAGGAACTGCATCTAACCCCAAGCTAACCCCAGACTTACTGAAAGCTGGCACCTGCTGTTTAGGTTAGGAACTGCATCTAACCCCAAGCTAACCCCAGACTTACTGAAAGCTGGCACCTGCTGTTTAGGTTAGGAACTGCATCTAACCCCAAGCTAACCCCAGACTTACTGAAAGCTGGCACCTGCTGTTTAGGTTAGGAACTGCATCTAACCCCACATGAAATTAAGAAACCCAAATGAAAGGGCACATTTTCTGCATAATTGCACAGCTTGTAACCCTTGTAACCAATCATGGCTACATCTCTGTAGCAAGCTTTAGGAGCTGAGAAATCGATCCAAGTTTGAATTAGGGCCTGTTTATGTAGCTGCAGACAGTTCTCTTGTCCTTTATGTTCCACGTTTCCTTAATCTTAACCATCACCTAATCCCTAATTACTCTAACCCCAACCTCAATAAACCTAATCTTAACCATCACCTAATCCCTAATTACTCTAACCCCAACCTCAATAAACCTAATCTTAACCATAACCTCATTCCTAATTATTCCAACCCCAACCTCAATAAGCCTAATCTTAACCATAACCTAATCCCTAATTACTCTAACCCCAACCTCAATAAACCTAATCTTAACCATCACCTAATCCCTAATTACTCTAACCCCAACCTCAATAAACCTAATCTTAACCATCACCTAATCCCTAATTACTCTAACCCCAACCTCAATAAACCTAATCTTAACCATAACCTCATTCCTAATTATTCCAACCCCAACCTCAATAAGCCTAATCTTAACCATAACCTAATCCCTAATTACTCTAACCCCAACCTCAATAGACTCATCTCAACGATGACCTTACCCCAATTATTTACCATAACCCAACCCCTAATTACTCTAACCCTAAGCTTAATAAACCTAATTTCAACCCAATTCCCAATTATTCCAACCCCAACCACAATAAACTCCATTTCAACCATAACCCAACTCCCAATTATTCTAACCCTAATCCTAATAAACCTTCCAACTAGAACCTAACCTTCATTTACACTGTCCCCAATCACAATAAATGAAATTTCAATTATAGTTCAGTCCATAATTATATCAACTCTAACCTTAATAAACCTAATTACAACTTCAACCCAATTTCCAAGTACTTTAAATTCAATACACTGAAGCTCTACTACAACCTAATCTTTGATCATCCTAGCCCTGACCCCAAATAAACTGAATTTTAACCGCAATCTAATCACCCATCATCCTAACCCCAATTTAGATTAAAACTAGACTGACTACAACCCACCCTACCTACAATTAATTCAACTTCGACCTCAATAGATATATTTCTAACCCTGACCTACCTTAACCACCTTGACCATAAATTATACAATATAATTGATTGACCTAAAACATAATTTAAAATGGAAACCCCCAAAATCAATCGATATCCTATGTAATATTAATGAAATAAAAAAGGAATAAGGAAAAAAAGGTTATACCACAAGAGGGACACCTGAGGGCGCCACAGTCAACATGAAGTCCTCGAGGATGTTTGGGTATGGATATGGACGTTTGTGTAATATTTTTTGCCACAAGCAAACCAAGAATACACACCGTAGAGAAGTTTAAAGAGCCAAGCGCGCTGAGAACACGACGGTAAACACTTTACAACATGTGTACATAACTAAACATATACTAACACCTAACTACCAGTTTATTAACAATGAATTAATACATCGACTGATAGTGAGTGCATCATGAATTATTGATGAATTAATGATATGTATACATTAACAAATTAATGAGTGACATATGAATAGACTAGGGTTAAATTGGGCCTATTCGGTGCGTACTCTCTCTTAAGCTGGGAAGCCTCGACTTCCCGGCTTGACGGAATCCTAAGGCACCGCTCATTTTTGATCCTCTGCTGCCATCTTTTGGAATAGTCATGCCACATCACTTAGTATGATTTCAGGTTTTTCAACAGCTCGTATTCCAAAAAATACCAAACCTTGGCTACCTGATAAGTCAGAAGAATGTCAACCGAACTGTTCACATCTTGTTCAATCGATTCAGGTACTTTACTGTTCTGTTCCTTTATTTTTTATTGTTATTTTTTAACATTACACACACTGCCAATTGCCTGTGTGTGTGTGTGTGTGTGTGTGTGTGTGTGTGTGTGTGTGTCTGTGTCTGTGTCTGTGTGTGTGTGTGTGTGTGTGTGTGTCCACGTACTCGGCCCATGAATCTCATTCTGATACCAGGGGTTACCATTCGTGTTCTTGAACGATTATTGCATTTTTGTGCTTATCATATGTTTTGTTTTGTTTTTTTTGTGTGTGTGTTGTGTGTCATAGGTTCGTGGTCTCGTGGATGTGTGGGTCGTGTGCTGCCCACCTCGGCCACGGACGGATCTTCTGCTCCAAGTCTGACTCGGATCATGTCCTGCTGAAATAAATAAATAAAAGGTAGGCAAATAGTTAGACATACACATGGATTGATGGATGCTTTACTGATCCCCAAGGAAATAAAAGTCCCTGTGGTACAATACAACACACATCATTGACATTACAAACCAGCAAAAAGGACATGTTTGAGTTTCAACCAATGGGATTCCAAACATTTGCATACGGCCAATAGGAGAGCAGACATTTGCATACTGCTACCTCCAGCCAATAGGAGAGCAAAGATTAGCATACGTCTCATTTCAATGCCACTAATTTGAATGCCGCCTCTGGTTTTAACTCTTAACCTATGAGCAAAACCCTAACCACGCCCCCAATCCAAGGCCTAACCCCAAGCTAACCCCAGACTTACTGAAAGCTGGCACCTGCTGTTTAGGTTAGGAACTGCATCTAACCCCAAGCTAACCCCAGACTTACTGAAAGCTGGCACCTGCTGTTTAGGTTAGGAACTGCATCTAACCCCAAGCTAACCCCAGACTTACTGAAAGCTGGCACCTGCTGTTTAGGTTAGGAACTGCATCTAACCCCAAGCTAACCCCAGACTTACTGAAAGCTGGCACCTGCTGTTTAGGTTAGGAACTGCATCTAACCCCAAGCTAACCCCAGACTTACTGAAAGCTGGCACCTGCTGTTTAGGTTAGGAACTGCATCTAACCCCACATGAAATTAAGAAACCCAAATGAAAGGGCACATTTTCTGCATAATTGCACAGCTTGTAACCCTTGTAACCAATCATGGCTACATCTCTGTAGCAAGCTTTAGGAGCTGAGAAATCGATCCAAGTTTGAATTAGGGCCTGTTTATGTAGCTGCAGACAGTTCTCTTGTCCTTTATGTTCCACGTTTCCTTAATCTTAACCATCACCTAATCCCTAATTACTCTAACCCCAACCTCAATAAACCTAATCTTAACCATCACCTAATCCCTAATTACTCTAACCCCAACCTCAATAAACCTAATCTTAACCATAACCTCATTCCTAATTATTCCAACCCCAACCTCAATAAGCCTAATCTTAACCATAACCTAATCCCTAATTACTCTAACCCCAACCTCAATAAACCTAATCTTAACCATCACCTAATCCCTAATTACTCTAACCCCAACCTCAATAAACCTAATCTTAACCATCACCTAATCCCTAATTACTCTAACCCCAACCTCAATAAACCTAATCTTAACCATAACCTCATTCCTAATTATTCCAACCCCAACCTCAATAAGCCTAATCTTAACCATAACCTAATCCCTAATTACTCTAACCCCAACCTCAATAGACTCATCTCAACGATGACCTTACCCCAATTATTTACCATAACCCAACCCCTAATTACTCTAACCCTAAGCTTAATAAACCTAATTTCAACCCAATTCCCAATTATTCCAACCCCAACCACAATAAACTCCATTTCAACCATAACCCAACTCCCAATTATTCTAACCCTAATCCTAATAAACCTTCCAACTAGAACCTAACCTTCATTTACACTGTCCCCAATCACAATAAATGAAATTTCAATTATAGTTCAGTCCATAATTATATCAACTCTAACCTTAATAAACCTAATTACAACTTCAACCCAATTTCCAAGTACTTTAAATTCAATACACTGAAGCTCTACTACAACCTAATCTTTGATCATCCTAGCCCTGACCCCAAATAAACTGAATTTTAACCGCAATCTAATCACCCATCATCCTAACCCCAATTTAGATTAAAACTAGACTGACTACAACCCACCCTACCTACAATTAATTCAACTTCGACCTCAATAGATATATTTCTAACCCTGACCTACCTTAACCACCTTGACCATAAATTATACAATATAATTGATTGACCTAAAACATAATTTAAAATGGAAACCCCCAAAATAAATCGATATCCTATGTAATATTAATGAAATAAAAAAGGAATAAGGAAAAAAAGGTTATACCACAAGAGGGACACCTGAGGGCGCCACAGTCAACATGAAGTCCTCGAGGATGTTTGGGTATGGATATGGACGTTTGTGTAATATTTTTTGCCACAAGCAAACCAAGAATACACACCGTAGAGAAGTTTAAAGAGCCAAGCGCGCTGAGAACACGACGGTAAACACTTTACAACATGTGTACATAACTAAACATATACTAACACCTAACTACCAGTTTATTAACAATGAATTAATACATCGACTGATAGTGAGTGCATCATGAATTATTGATGAATTAATGATATGTATACATTAACAAATTAATGAGTGACATATGAATAGACTAGGGTTAAATTGGGCCTATTCGGTGCGTACTCTCTCTTAAGCTGGGAAGCCTCGACTTCCCGGCTTGACGGAATCCTAAGGCACCGCTCATTTTTGATCCTCTGCTGCCATCTTTTGGAATAGTCATGCCACATCACTTAGTATGATTTCAGGTTTTTCAACAGCTCGTATTCCAAAAAATACCAAACCTTGGCTACCTGATAAGTCAGAAGAATGTCAACCGAACTGTTCACATCTTGTTCAATCGATTCAGGTACTTTACTGTTCTGTTCCTTTATTTTTTATTGTTATTTTTTAACATTACACACACTGCCAATTGCCTGTGTGTGTGTGTGTGTGTGTGTGTGTGTGTGTGTGTGTGTGTGTCTGTGTCTGTGTCTGTGTGTGTGTGTGTGTGTGTGTGTGTCCACGTACTCGGCCCATGAATCTCATTCTGATACCAGGGGTTACCATTCGTGTTCTTGAACGATTATTGCATTTTTGTGCTTATCATATGTTTTGTTTTGTTTTTTTTGTGTGTGTGTTGTGTGTCATAGGTTCGTGGTCTCGTGGATGTGTGGGTCGTGTGCTGCCCACCTCGGCCACGGACGGATCTTCTGCTCCAAGTCTGACTCGGATCATGTCCTGCTGAAATAAATAAATAAAAGGTAGGCAAATAGTTAGACATACACATGGATTGATGGATGCTTTACTGATCCCCAAGGAAATAAAAGTCCCTGTGGTACAATACAACACACATCATTGACATTACAAACCAGCAAAAAGGACATGTTTGAGTTTCAACCAATGGGATTCCAAACATTTGCATACGGCCAATAGGAGAGCAGACATTTGCATACTGCTACCTCCAGCCAATAGGAGAGCAAAGATTAGCATACGTCTCATTTCAATGCCACTAATTTGAATGCCGCCTCTGGTTTTAACTCTTAACCCTATGAGCAAAACCCTAACCACGCCCCCAATCCAAGGCCTAACCCCAAGCTAACCCCAGACTTACTGAAAGCTGGCACCTGCTGTTTAGGTTAGGAACTGCATCTAACCCCAAGCTAACCCCAGACTTACTGAAAGCTGGCACCTGCTGTTTAGGTTAGGAACTGCATCTAACCCCAAGCTAACCCCAGACTTACTGAAAGCTGGCACCTGCTGTTTAGGTTAGGAACTGCATCTAACCCCAAGCTAACCCCAGACTTACTGAAAGCTGGCACCTGCTGTTTAGGTTAGGAACTGCATCTAACCCCAAGCTAACCCCAGACTTACTGAAAGCTGGCACCTGCTGTTTAGGTTAGGAACTGCATCTAACCCCACATGAAATTAAGAAACCCAAATGAAAGGGCACATTTTCTGCATAATTGCACAGCTTGTAACCCTTGTAACCAATCATGGCTACATCTCTGTAGCAAGCTTTAGGAGCTGAGAAATCGATCCAAGTTTGAATTAGGGCCTGTTTATGTAGCTGCAGACAGTTCTCTTGTCCTTTATGTTCCACGTTTCCTTAATCTTAACCATCACCTAATCCCTAATTACTCTAACCCCAACCTCAATAAACCTAATCTTAACCATCACCTAATCCCTAATTACTCTAACCCCAACCTCAATAAACCTAATCTTAACCATAACCTCATTCCTAATTATTCCAACCCCAACCTCAATAAGCCTAATCTTAACCATAACCTAATCCCTAATTACTCTAACCCCAACCTCAATAAACCTAATCTTAACCATCACCTAATCCCTAATTACTCTAACCCCAACCTCAATAAACCTAATCTTAACCATCACCTAATCCCTAATTACTCTAACCCCAACCTCAATAAACCTAATCTTAACCATAACCTCATTCCTAATTATTCCAACCCCAACCTCAATAAGCCTAATCTTAACCATAACCTAATCCCTAATTACTCTAACCCCAACCTCAATAGACTCATCTCAACGATGACCTTACCCCAATTATTTACCATAACCCAACCCCTAATTACTCTAACCCTAAGCTTAATAAACCTAATTTCAACCCAATTCCCAATTATTCCAACCCCAACCACAATAAACTCCATTTCAACCATAACCCAACTCCCAATTATTCTAACCCTAATCCTAATAAACCTTCCAACTAGAACCTAACCTTCATTTACACTGTCCCCAATCACAATAAATGAAATTTCAATTATAGTTCAGTCCATAATTATATCAACTCTAACCTTAATAAACCTAATTACAACTTCAACCCAATTTCCAAGTACTTTAAATTCAATACACTGAAGCTCTACTACAACCTAATCTTTGATCATCCTAGCCCTGACCCCAAATAAACTGAATTTTAACCGCAATCTAATCACCCATCATCCTAACCCCAATTTAGATTAAAACTAGACTGACTACAACCCACCCTACCTACAATTAATTCAACTTCGACCTCAATAGATATATTTCTAACCCTGACCTACCTTAACCACCTTGACCATAAATTATACAATATAATTGATTGACCTAAAACATAATTTAAAATGGAAACCCCCAAAATAAATCGATATCCTATGTAATATTAATGAAATAAAAAAGGAATAAGGAAAAAAAGGTTATACCACAAGAGGGACACCTGAGGGCGCCACAGTCAACATGAAGTCCTCGAGGATGTTTGGGTATGGATATGGACGTTTGTGTAATATTTTTTGCCACAAGCAAACCAAGAATACACACCGTAGAGAAGTTTAAAGAGCCAAGCGCGCTGAGAACACGACGGTAAACACTTTACAACATGTGTACATAACTAAACATATACTAACACCTAACTACCAGTTTATTAACAATGAATTAATACATCGACTGATAGTGAGTGCATCATGAATTATTGATGAATTAATGATATGTATACATTAACAAATTAATGAGTGACATATGAATAGACTAGGGTTAAATTGGGCCTATTCGGTGCGTACTCTCTCTTAAGCTGGGAAGCCTCGACTTCCCGGCTTGACGGAATCCTAAGGCACCGCTCATTTTTGATCCTCTGCTGCCATCTTTTGGAATAGTCATGCCACATCACTTAGTATGATTTCAGGTTTTTCAACAGCTCGTATTCCAAAAAATACCAAACCTTGGCTACCTGATAAGTCAGAAGAATGTCAACCGAACTGTTCACATCTTGTTCAATCGATTCAGGTACTTTACTGTTCTGTTCCTTTATTTTTTATTGTTATTTTTTAACATTACACACACTGCCAATTGCCTGTGTGTGTGTGTGTGTGTGTGTGTGTGTGTGTGTGTGTCTGTGTCTGTGTCTGTGTGTGTGTGTGTGTGTGTGTGTGTGTCCACGTACTCGGCCCATGAATCTCATTCTGATACCAGGGGTTACCATTCGTGTTCTTGAACGATTATTGCATTTTTGTGCTTATCGTATGTTTTGTTTTGTTTTTTTTGTGTGTGTGTTGTGTGTCATAGGTTCGTGGTCTCGTGGATGTGTGGGTCGTGTGCTGCCCACCTCGGCCACGGACGGATCTTCTGCTCCAAGTCTGACTCGGATCATGTCCTGCTGAAATAAATAAATAAAAGGTAGGCAAATAGTTAGACATACACATGGATTGATGGATGCTTTACTGATCCCCAAGGAAATAAAAGTCCCTGTGGTACAATACAACACACATCATTGACATTACAAACCAGCAAAAAGGACATGTTTGAGTTTCAACCAATGGGATTCCAAACATTTGCATACGGCCAATAGGAGAGCAGACATTTGCATACTGCTACCTCCAGCCAATAGGAGAGCAAAGATTAGCATACGTCTCATTTCAATGCCACTAATTTGAATGCCGCCTCTGGTTTTAACTCTTAACCTAACCCTAACCCTAACCCTAACCCTAACCCTAACCCTAACCCTAACCCTAACCCTAAACCCTAACCACGCCCCCAATCCAAGGCCTAACCCCAAGCTAACCCCAGACTTACTGAAAGCTGGCACCTGCTGTTTAGGTTAGGAACTGCATCTAACCCCACATGAAATTAAGAAACCCAAATGAAAGGGCACATTTTCTGCATAATTGCACAGCTTGTAACCCTTGTAACCAATCATGGCTACATCTCTGTAGCAAGCTTTAGGAGCTGAGAAATCGATCCAAGTTTGAATTAGGGCCTGTTTATGTAGCTGCAGACAGTTCTCTTGTCCTTTATGTTCCACGTTTCCTTAATCTTAACCATCACCTAATCCCTAATTACTCTAACCCCAACCTCAATAAACCTAATCTTAACCATCACCTAATCCCTAATTACTCTAACCCCAACCTCAATAAACCTAATCTTAACCATAACCTCATTCCTAATTATTCCAACCCCAACCTCAATAAGCCTAATCTTAACCATAACCGAATCCCTAATTACTCTAACCCCAACCTCAATAGACTCATCTCAACGATGACCTTACCCCAATTATTTACCATGACCCAACCCCTAATTACTCTAACCCTAAGCTTAATAAACCTAATTTCAACCCAATTCCCAATTATTCCAACCCCAACCACAATAAACTCCATTTCAACCATAACCCAACTCCCAATTATTCTAACCCTAATCCTAATAAACCTTCCAACTAGAACCTAACCTTCATTTACACTGTCCCCAATCACAATAAATGAAATTTCAATTATAGTTCAGTCCATAATTATATCAACTCTAACCTTAATAAACCTAATTACAACTTCAACCCAATTTCCAAGTACTTTAAATTCAATACACTGAAGCTCTACTACAACCTAATCTTTGATCATCCTAGCCCTGACCCCAAATAAACTGAATTTTAACCGCAATCTAATCACCCATCATCCTAACCCCAATTTAGATTAAAACTAGACTGACTACAACCCACCCTACCTACAATTAATTCAACTTCGACCTCAATAGATATATTTCTAACCCTGACCTACCTTAACCACCTTGACCATAAATTATACAATATAATTGATTGACCTAAAACATAATTTAAAATGGAAACCCCCAAAATCAATCGATATCCTATGTAATATTAATGAAATAAAAAAGGAATAAGGAAAAAAAGGTTATACCACAAGAGGGACACCTGAGGGCGCCACAGTCAACATGAAGTCCTCGAGGATGTTTGGGTATGGATATGGACGTTTGTGTAATATTTTTTGCCACAAGCAAACCAAGAATACACACCGTAGAGAAGTTTAAAGAGCCAAGCGCGCTGAGAACACGACGGTAAACACTTTACAACATGTGTACATAACTAAACATATACTAACACCTAACTACCAGTTTATTAACAATGAATTAATACATCGACTGATAGTGAGTGCATCATGAATTATTGATGAATTAATGATATGTATACATTAACAAATTAATGAGTGACATATGAATAGACTAGGGTTAAATTGGGCCTATTCGGTGCGTACTCTCTCTTAAGCTGGGAAGCCTCGACTTCCCGGCTTGACGGAATCCTAAGGCACCGCTCATTTTTGATCCTCTGCTGCCATCTTTTGGAATAGTCATGCCACATCACTTAGTATGATTTCAGGTTTTTCAACAGCTCATATTCCAAAAAATACCAAACCTTGGCTACCTGATAAGTCAGAAGAATGTCAACCGAACTGTTCACATCTTGTTCAATCGATTCAGGTACTTTACTGTTCTGTTCCTTTATTTTTTATTGTTATTTTTTAACATTACACACACTGCCAATTGCCTGTGTGTGTGTGTGTGTGTGTGTGTGTGTGTCTGTGTCTGTGTCTGTGTGTGTGTGTGTGTGTGTGTGTGTCCACGTACTCGGCCCATGAATCTCATTCTGATACCAGGGGTTACCATTCGTGTTCTTGAACGATTATTGCATTTTTGTGCTTATCATATGTTTTGTTTTGTTTTTTTTGTGTGTGTGTTGTGTGTCATAGGTTCGTGGTCTCGTGGATGTGTGGGTCGTGTGCTGCCCACCTCGGCCACGGACGGATCTTCTGCTCCAAGTCTGACTCGGATCATGTCCTGCTGAAATAAATAAATAAAAGGTAGGCAAATAGTTAGACATACACATGGATTGATGGATGCTTTACTGATCCCCAAGGAAATAAAAGTCCCTGTGGTACAATACAACACACATCATTGACATTACAAACCAGCAAAAAGGACATGTTTGAGTTTCAACCAATGGGATTCCAAACATTTGCATACGGCCAATAGGAGAGCAGACATTTGCATACTGCTACCTCCAGCCAATAGGAGAGCAAAGATTAGCATACGTCTCATTTCAATGCCACTAATTTGAATGCCGCCTCTGGTTTTAACTCTTAACCTATGAGCAAAACCCTAACCACGCCCCCAATCCAAGGCCTAACCCCAAGCTAACCCCAGACTTACTGAAAGCTGGCACCTGCTGTTTAGGTTAGGAACTGCATCTAACCCCAAGCTAACCCCAGACTTACTGAAAGCTGGCACCTGCTGTTTAGGTTAGGAACTGCATCTAACCCCAAGCTAACCCCAGACTTACTGAAAGCTGGCACCTGCTGTTTAGGTTAGGAACTGCATCTAACCCCAAGCTAACCCCAGACTTACTGAAAGCTGGCACCTGCTGTTTAGGTTAGGAACTGCATCTAACCCCAAGCTAACCCCAGACTTACTGAAAGCTGGCACCTGCTGTTTAGGTTAGGAACTGCATCTAACCCCACATGAAATTAAGAAACCCAAATGAAAGGGCACATTTTCTGCATAATTGCACAGCTTGTAACCCTTGTAACCAATCATGGCTACATCTCTGTAGCAAGCTTTAGGAGCTGAGAAATCGATCCAAGTTTGAATTAGGGCCTGTTTATGTAGCTGCAGACAGTTCTCTTGTCCTTTATGTTCCACGTTTCCTTAATCTTAACCATCACCTAATCCCTAATTACTCTAACCCCAACCTCAATAAACCTAATCTTAACCATCACCTAATCCCTAATTACTCTAACCCCAACCTCAATAAACCTAATCTTAACCATAACCTCATTCCTAATTATTCCAACCCCAACCTCAATAAGCCTAATCTTAACCATAACCTAATCCCTAATTACTCTAACCCCAACCTCAATAAACCTAATCTTAACCATCACCTAATCCCTAATTACTCTAACCCCAACCTCAATAAACCTAATCTTAACCATCACCTAATCCCTAATTACTCTAACCCCAACCTCAATAAACCTAATCTTAACCATAACCTCATTCCTAATTATTCCAACCCCAACCTCAATAAGCCTAATCTTAACCATAACCTAATCCCTAATTACTCTAACCCCAACCTCAATAGACTCATCTCAACGATGACCTTACCCCAATTATTTACCATAACCCAACCCCTAATTACTCTAACCCTAAGCTTAATAAACCTAATTTCAACCCAATTCCCAATTATTCCAACCCCAACCACAATAAACTCCATTTCAACCATAACCCAACTCCCAATTATTCTAACCCTAATCCTAATAAACCTTCCAACTAGAACCTAACCTTCATTTACACTGTCCCCAATCACAATAAATGAAATTTCAATTATAGTTCAGTCCATAATTATATCAACTCTAACCTTAATAAACCTAATTACAACTTCAACCCAATTTCCAAGTACTTTAAATTCAATACACTGAAGCTCTACTACAACCTAATCTTTGATCATCCTAGCCCTGACCCCAAATAAACTGAATTTTAACCGCAATCTAATCACCCATCATCCTAACCCCAATTTAGATTAAAACTAGACTGACTACAACCCACCCTACCTACAATTAATTCAACTTCGACCTCAATAGATATATTTCTAACCCTGACCTACCTTAACCACCTTGACCATAAATTATACAATATAATTGATTGACCTAAAACATAATTTAAAATGGAAACCCCCAAAATAAATCGATATCCTATGTAATATTAATGAAATAAAAAAGGAATAAGGAAAAAAAGGTTATACCACAAGAGGGACACCTGAGGGCGCCACAGTCAACATGAAGTCCTCGAGGATGTTTGGGTATGGATATGGACGTTTGTGTAATATTTTTTGCCACAAGCAAACCAAGAATACACACCGTAGAGAAGTTTAAAGAGCCAAGCGCGCTGAGAACACGACGGTAAACACTTTACAACATGTGTACATAACTAAACATATACTAACACCTAACTACCAGTTTATTAACAATGAATTAATACATCGACTGATAGTGAGTGCATCATGAATTATTGATGAATTAATGATATGTATACATTAACAAATTAATGAGTGACATATGAATAGACTAGGGTTAAATTGGGCCTATTCGGTGCGTACTCTCTCTTAAGCTGGGAAGCCTCGACTTCCCGGCTTGACGGAATCCTAAGGCACCGCTCATTTTTGATCCTCTGCTGCCATCTTTTGGAATAGTCATGCCACATCACTTAGTATGATTTCAGGTTTTTCAACAGCTCGTATTCCAAAAAATACCAAACCTTGGCTACCTGATAAGTCAGAAGAATGTCAACCGAACTGTTCACATCTTGTTCAATCGATTCAGGTACTTTACTGTTCTGTTCCTTTATTTTTTATTGTTATTTTTTAACATTACACACACTGCCAATTGCCTGTGTGTGTGTGTGTGTGTGTGTGTGTGTGTCTGTGTCTGTGTCTGTGTGTGTGTGTGTGTGTGTGTGTGTCCACGTACTCGGCCCATGAATCTCATTCTGATACCAGGGGTTACCATTCGTGTTCTTGAACGATTATTGCATTTTTGTGCTTATCATATGTTTTGTTTTGTTTTTTTTGTGTGTGTGTTGTGTGTCATAGGTTCGTGGTCTCGTGGATGTGTGGGTCGTGTGCTGCCCACCTCGGCCACGGACGGATCTTCTGCTCCAAGTCTGACTCGGATCATGTCCTGCTGAAATAAATAAATAAAAGGTAGGCAAATAGTTAGACATACACATGGATTGATGGATGCTTTACTGATCCCCAAGGAAATAAAAGTCCCTGTGGTACAATACAACACACATCATTGACATTACAAACCAGCAAAAAGGACATGTTTGAGTTTCAACCAATGGGATTCCAAACATTTGCATACGGCCAATAGGAGAGCAGACATTTGCATACTGCTACCTCCAGCCAATAGGAGAGCAAAGATTAGCATACGTCTCATTTCAATGCCACTAATTTGAATGCCGCCTCTGGTTTTAACTCTTAACCTAACCCTAACCCTAACCCTAACCCTAACCCTAACCCTAACCCTAACCATTACCTAATCCCTAATTACTCTAACCCCAACCTCAATAAACCTAATCTTAACCATTACCTAATCCCTAATTACTCTAACCCCAACCTCAATAAACCTAATCTTAACCATAACCTCATTCCTAATTATTCCAACCCCAACCTCAATAAGCCTAATCTTAACCATAACCTAATCCCTAATTACTCTAACCCCAACCTCAATAAACCTAATCTTAACCATTACCTAATCCCTAATTACTCTAACCCCAACCTCAATAAACCTAATCTTAACCATAACCTAATCTTAACCATCACCTAATCCCTAATTACTCTAACCCCAACCTCAATAAACCTAATCTTAACCATCACCTAATCCCTAATTACTCTAACCCCAACCTCAATAAACCTAATCTTAACCATAACCTCATTTCTAATTATTCCAACCCCAACCTCAATAAGCCTAATCTTAACCATAACCTAATCCCTAATTATTCTAACCCCAACCTCAATAGACTCATCTCAACGATGACCTTACCCCAATTATTTACCATAACCCAACCCCTAATTACTCTAACCCTAAGCTTAATAAACCTAATTTCAACCCAATTCCCAATTATTCCCGTATCTCGGACGCCTTTAGGACCAGGGTCACGGGGCTCCGATATGTCGCTCGTGCCTACGCGCGGTCCGTCGTACTCTGGTCCGGTGGGCCTACGACATCCGGTTCCCTCGCGGGACCTCCGCACGTCGTCTGGGGCCTGACGACTACTCGCGTACGCGTCGGGGCCCGTGTCTCGGCCGCCTTTCGGACCACGGTGACGGGGCTCCGATATGTCGCTCGTGGCCGGGCCCCCTCCGACGTGCTCGGTTTCGGTGCGCCTACGTCCTACGGTTCCGCCGCGGGACCCCGAAACGTGGTTTTTTGGGCCTACTCGCGTACGCGTCGGGGGCCCGTATCTCGGCCGTCTTTCCACGCGGGACCGCGGGGCTCCGATATGTCGCTGGTAGGTTGGACCTGCACGCCCTGTGCGATTTTGGAGGTCCTACGACGTTTCTTCGAATTTTCCCGATTATTTGACTGAGTGTAGACTAGGGTCAGATCGGCCGCATTCTCTTAATCCGGGAACCTTGCACCATATGGTCGCTGCTTCCCGGCTTAAGGATCTGACCTCTGCAGGGCATGTTCGGAACTGCATCGACATTAAGAAAAGGAAATAAGAAACCCGATGAAACGGCACATTTTCCAGTGTTAGTGCACAGCTTGAAGTTTGTTCTTCTGACCAATCGTTGCTACATCTATGCTGTAGCAGCCTCAAGAGCTGAGAAATCCCATTTTGAATGAATTAAAAGTCAATCGGCGTCTATCCCAGTGGGTTCGGACACCAGCTCTGAATATCCTTCATGAACATAATATCATTGTATGTTGTGTTTGTCTGGATTGAGCTTTTTACATGAAATTATTTACACACTTTATGAACAGATTTTGGAAAGCTCTTTCACTTTGCATTGGAAACACTACATTTCAAGCCGACCACTTCTCCCTGCTCACAGCTGGAAACGCACCGCTCGTTTTTAACCCTCTGCTGCCATCTACTGGACGTTTTCGGTTACAACGTCCTCATGTACTTTTAGAAGTCATACAGCACCAGTTTGTAGGACTTTCAAGGTAGAATGAACCACCTCGTACCCCCCCAACGACACCAGCTATCTTTTTTTGTACCCCCACTGCCTAATTACTTTTACTGGGCTCCAATCTTTAAGTCAGAAGAATGTCAACCGATTTTTGTACCTCATTACAAAACAAACCCCAAGCTAACCCCAGACTTACTGCAAGGTGGCACCTGCTGTTTAGGTTAGGAACTGCATCTAACCCCAAGCTAACCCCAGACTTACTGAAAGCTGGCACCTGCTGTTTAGGTTAGGAACTGCATCTAACCCCAAGCTAACCCCAGACTTACTGAAAGCTGGCACCTGCTGTTTAGGTTAGGAACTGCATCTAACCCCAAGCTAACCCCAGACTTACTGCAAGGTGGCACCTGCTGTTTAGGTTAGGAACTGCATCTAACCCCAAGCTAACCCCAGACTTACTGAAAGCTGGCACCTGCTGTTTAGGTTAGGAACTGCATCTAACCCCACATGAAATTAAGAAACCCAAATGAAAGGGCACATTTTCTGCATAATTGCACAGCTTGTAACCCTTGTAACCAATCATGGCTACATCTCTGTAGCAAGCTTTAGGAGCTGAGAAATCGATCCAAGTTTGAATTAGGGCCTGTTTATGTAGCTGCAGACAGTTCTCTTGTCCTTTATGTTCCACGTTTCCTTAATCTTAACCATCACCTAATCCCTAATTACTCTAACCCCAACCTCAATAAACCTAATCTTAACCATCACCTAATCCCTAATTACTCTAACCCCAACCTCAATAAACCTAATCTTAACCATAACCTCATTCCTAATTATTCCAACCCCAACCTCAATAAGCCTAATCTTAACCATAACCGAATCCCTAATTACTCTAACCCCAACCTCAATAGACTCATCTCAACGATGACCTTACCCCAATTATTTACCATGACCCAACCCCTAATTACTCTAACCCTAAGCTTAATAAACCTAATTTCAACCCAATTCCCAATTATTCCAACCCCAACCACAATAAACTCCATTTCAACCATAACCCAACTCCCAATTATTCTAACCCTAATCCTAATAAACCTTCCAACTAGAACCTAACCTTCATTTACACTGTCCCCAATCACAATAAATGAAATTTCAATTATAGTTCAGTCCATAATTATATCAACTCTAACCTTAATAAACCTAATTACAACTTCAACCCAATTTCCAAGTACTTTAAATTCAATACACTGAAGCTCTACTACAACCTAATCTTTGATCATCCTAGCCCTGACCCCAAATAAACTGAATTTTAACCGCAATCTAATCACCCATCATCCTAACCCCAATTTAGATTAAAACTAGACTGACTACAACCCACCCTACCTACAATTAATTCAACTTCGACCTCAATAGATATATTTCTAACCCTGACCTACCTTAACCACCTTGACCATAAATTATACAATATAATTGATTGACCTAAAACATAATTTAAAATGGAAACCCCCAAAATCAATCGATATCCTATGTAATATTAATGAAATAAAAAAGGAATAAGGAAAAAAAGGTTATACCACAAGAGGGACACCTGAGGGCGCCACAGTCAACATGAAGTCCTCGAGGATGTTTGGGTATGGATATGGACGTTTGTGTAATATTTTTTGCCACAAGCAAACCAAGAATACACACCGTAGAGAAGTTTAAAGAGCCAAGCGCGCTGAGAACACGACGGTAAACACTTTACAACATGTGTACATAACTAAACATATACTAACACCTAACTACCAGTTTATTAACAATGAATTAATACATCGACTGATAGTGAGTGCATCATGAATTATTGATGAATTAATGATATGTATACATTAACAAATTAATGAGTGACATATGAATAGACTAGGGTTAAATTGGGCCTATTCGGTGCGTACTCTCTCTTAAGCTGGGAAGCCTCGACTTCCCGGCTTGACGGAATCCTAAGGCACCGCTCATTTTTGATCCTCTGCTGCCATCTTTTGGAATAGTCATGCCACATCACTTAGTATGATTTCAGGTTTTTCAACAGCTCGTATTCCAAAAAATACCAAACCTTGGCTACCTGATAAGTCAGAAGAATGTCAACCGAACTGTTCACATCTTGTTCAATCGATTCAGGTACTTTACTGTTCTGTTCCTTTATTTTTTATTGTTATTTTTTAACATTACACACACTGCCAATTGCCTGTGTGTGTGTGTGTGTGTGTGTGTGTGTGTCTGTGTCTGTGTCTGTGTGTGTGTGTGTGTGTGTGTGTGTCCACGTACTCGGCCCATGAATCTCATTCTGATACCAGGGGTTACCATTCGTGTTCTTGAACGATTATTGCATTTTTGTGCTTATCATATGTTTTGTTTTGTTTTTTTTGTGTGTGTGTTGTGTGTCATAGGTTCGTGGTCTCGTGGATGTGTGGGTCGTGTGCTGCCCACCTCGGCCACGGACGGATCTTCTGCTCCAAGTCTGACTCGGATCATGTCCTGCTGAAATAAATAAATAAAAGGTAGGCAAATAGTTAGACATACACATGGATTGATGGATGCTTTACTGATCCCCAAGGAAATAAAAGTCCCTGTGGTACAATACAACACACATCATTGACATTACAAACCAGCAAAAAGGACATGTTTGAGTTTCAACCAATGGGATTCCAAACATTTGCATACGGCCAATAGGAGAGCAGACATTTGCATACTGCTACCTCCAGCCAATAGGAGAGCAAAGATTAGCATACGTCTCATTTCAATGCCACTAATTTGAATGCCGCCTCTGGTTTTAACTCTTAACCTAACCCTAACCCTAACCCTAACCCTAACCCTAACCCTAACCCTAACCCTAACCCTAACCCTAATAAACCTTCCAACTAGAACCTAACCTTCATTTACACTGTCCCCAATCACAATAAATGAAATTTCAATTATAGTTCAGTCCATAATTATATCAACTCTAACCTTAATAAACCTAATTACAACTTCAACCCAATTTCCAAGTACTTTAAATTCAATACACTGAAGCTCTACTACAACCTAATCTTTGATCATCCTAGCCCTGACCCCAAATAAACTGAATTTTAACCGCAATCTAATCACCCATCATCCTAACCCCAATTTAGATTAAAACTAGACTGACTACAACCCACCCTACCTACAATTAATTCAACTTCGACCTCAATAGATATATTTCTAACCCTGACCTACCTTAACCACCTTGACCATAAATTATACAATATAATTGATTGACCTAAAACATAATTTAAAATGGAAACCCCCAAAATCAATCGATATCCTATGTAATATTAATGAAATAAAAAAGGAATAAGGAAAAAAAGGTTATACCACAAGAGGGACACCTGAGGGCGCCACAGTCAACATGAAGTCCTCGAGGATGTTTGGGTATGGATATGGACGTTTGTGTAATATTTTTTGCCACAAGCAAACCAAGAATACACACCGTAGAGAAGTTTAAAGAGCCAAGCGCGCTGAGAACACGACGGTAAACACTTTACAACATGTGTACATAACTAAACATATACTAACACCTAACTACCAGTTTATTAACAATGAATTAATACATCGACTGATAGTGAGTGCATCATGAATTATTGATGAATTAATGATATGTATACATTAACAAATTAATGAGTGACATATGAATAGACTAGGGTTAAATTGGGCCTATTCGGTGCGTACTCTCTCTTAAGCTGGGAAGCCTCGACTTCCCGGCTTGACGGAATCCTAAGGCACCGCTCATTTTTGATCCTCTGCTGCCATCTTTTGGAATAGTCATGCCACATCACTTAGTATGATTTCAGGTTTTTCAACAGCTCGTATTCCAAAAAATACCAAACCTTGGCTACCTGATAAGTCAGAAGAATGTCAACCGAACTGTTCACATCTTGTTCAATCGATTCAGGTACTTTACTGTTCTGTTCCTTTATTTTTTATTGTTATTTTTTAACATTACACACACTGCCAATTGCCTGTGTGTGTGTGTGTGTGTGTGTGTGTGTGTCTGTGTCTGTGTCTGTGTGTGTGTGTGTGTGTGTGTGTGTCCACGTACTCGGCCCATGAATCTCATTCTGATACCAGGGGTTACCATTCGTGTTCTTGAACGATTATTGCATTTTTGTGCTTATCATATGTTTTGTTTTGTTTTTTTTGTGTGTGTGTTGTGTGTCATAGGTTCGTGGTCTCGTGGATGTGTGGGTCGTGTGCTGCCCACCTCGGCCACGGACGGATCTTCTGCTCCAAGTCTGACTCGGATCATGTCCTGCTGAAATAAATAAATAAAAGGTAGGCAAATAGTTAGACATACACATGGATTGATGGATGCTTTACTGATCCCCAAGGAAATAAAAGTCCCTGTGGTACAATACAACACACATCATTGACATTACAAACCAGCAAAAAGGACATGTTTGAGTTTCAACCAATGGGATTCCAAACATTTGCATACGGCCAATAGGAGAGCAGACATTTGCATACTGCTACCTCCAGCCAATAGGAGAGCAAAGATTAGCATACGTCTCATTTCAATGCCACTAATTTGAATGCCGCCTCTGGTTTTAACTCTTAACCTATGAGCAAAACCCTAACCACGCCCCCAATCCAAGGCCTAACCCCAAGCTAACCCCAGACTTACTGAAAGCTGGCACCTGCTGTTTAGGTTAGGAACTGCATCTAACCCCAAGCTAACCCCAGACTTACTGAAAGCTGGCACCTGCTGTTTAGGTTAGGAACTGCATCTAACCCCAAGCTAACCCCAGACTTACTGAAAGCTGGCACCTGCTGTTTAGGTTAGGAACTGCATCTAACCCCAAGCTAACCCCAGACTTACTGAAAGCTGGCACCTGCTGTTTAGGTTAGGAACTGCATCTAACCCCAAGCTAACCCCAGACTTACTGAAAGCTGGCACCTGCTGTTTAGGTTAGGAACTGCATCTAACCCCACATGAAATTAAGAAACCCAAATGAAAGGGCACATTTTCTGCATAATTGCACAGCTTGTAACCCTTGTAACCAATCATGGCTACATCTCTGTAGCAAGCTTTAGGAGCTGAGAAATCGATCCAAGTTTGAATTAGGGCCTGTTTATGTAGCTGCAGACAGTTCTCTTGTCCTTTATGTTCCACGTTTCCTTAATCTTAACCATCACCTAATCCCTAATTACTCTAACCCCAACCTCAATAAACCTAATCTTAACCATCACCTAATCCCTAATTACTCTAACCCCAACCTCAATAAACCTAATCTTAACCATAACCTCATTCCTAATTATTCCAACCCCAACCTCAATAAGCCTAATCTTAACCATAACCTAATCCCTAATTACTCTAACCCCAACCTCAATAAACCTAATCTTAACCATCACCTAATCCCTAATTACTCTAACCCCAACCTCAATAAACCTAATCTTAACCATCACCTAATCCCTAATTACTCTAACCCCAACCTCAATAAACCTAATCTTAACCATAACCTCATTCCTAATTATTCCAACCCCAACCTCAATAAGCCTAATCTTAACCATAACCTAATCCCTAATTACTCTAACCCCAACCTCAATAGACTCATCTCAACGATGACCTTACCCCAATTATTTACCATAACCCAACCCCTAATTACTCTAACCCTAAGCTTAATAAACCTAATTTCAACCCAATTCCCAATTATTCCAACCCCAACCACAATAAACTCCATTTCAACCATAACCCAACTCCCAATTATTCTAACCCTAATCCTAATAAACCTTCCAACTAGAACCTAACCTTCATTTACACTGTCCCCAATCACAATAAATGAAATTTCAATTATAGTTCAGTCCATAATTATATCAACTCTAACCTTAATAAACCTAATTACAACTTCAACCCAATTTCCAAGTACTTTAAATTCAATACACTGAAGCTCTACTACAACCTAATCTTTGATCATCCTAGCCCTGACCCCAAATAAACTGAATTTTAACCGCAATCTAATCACCCATCATCCTAACCCCAATTTAGATTAAAACTAGACTGACTACAACCCACCCTACCTACAATTAATTCAACTTCGACCTCAATAGATATATTTCTAACCCTGACCTACCTTAACCACCTTGACCATAAATTATACAATATAATTGATTGACCTAAAACATAATTTAAAATGGAAACCCCCAAAATAAATCGATATCCTATGTAATATTAATGAAATAAAAAAGGAATAAGGAAAAAAAGGTTATACCACAAGAGGGACACCTGAGGGCGCCACAGTCAACATGAAGTCCTCGAGGATGTTTGGGTATGGATATGGACGTTTGTGTAATATTTTTTGCCACAAGCAAACCAAGAATACACACCGTAGAGAAGTTTAAAGAGCCAAGCGCGCTGAGAACACGACGGTAAACACTTTACAACATGTGTACATAACTAAACATATACTAACACCTAACTACCAGTTTATTAACAATGAATTAATACATCGACTGATAGTGAGTGCATCATGAATTATTGATGAATTAATGATATGTATACATTAACAAATTAATGAGTGACATATGAATAGACTAGGGTTAAATTGGGCCTATTCGGTGCGTACTCTCTCTTAAGCTGGGAAGCCTCGACTTCCCGGCTTGACGGAATCCTAAGGCACCGCTCATTTTTGATCCTCTGCTGCCATCTTTTGGAATAGTCATGCCACATCACTTAGTATGATTTCAGGTTTTTCAACAGCTCGTATTCCAAAAAATACCAAACCTTGGCTACCTGATAAGTCAGAAGAATGTCAACCGAACTGTTCACATCTTGTTCAATCGATTCAGGTACTTTACTGTTCTGTTCCTTTATTTTTTATTGTTATTTTTTAACATTACACACACTGCCAATTGCCTGTGTGTGTGTGTGTGTGTGTGTGTGTGTGTGTGTGTGTGTGTCTGTGTCTGTGTCTGTGTGTGTGTGTGTGTGTGTGTGTGTCCACGTACTCGGCCCATGAATCTCATTCTGATACCAGGGGTTACCATTCGTGTTCTTGAACGATTATTGCATTTTTGTGCTTATCATATGTTTTGTTTTGTTTTTTTTGTGTGTGTGTTGTGTGTCATAGGTTCGTGGTCTCGTGGATGTGTGGGTCGTGTGCTGCCCACCTCGGCCACGGACGGATCTTCTGCTCCAAGTCTGACTCGGATCATGTCCTGCTGAAATAAATAAATAAAAGGTAGGCAAATAGTTAGACATACACATGGATTGATGGATGCTTTACTGATCCCCAAGGAAATAAAAGTCCCTGTGGTACAATACAACACACATCATTGACATTACAAACCAGCAAAAAGGACATGTTTGAGTTTCAACCAATGGGATTCCAAACATTTGCATACGGCCAATAGGAGAGCAGACATTTGACATTTGCATACTGCTACCTCCAGCCAATAGGAGAGCAAAGATTAGCATACGTCTCATTTCAATGCCACTAATTTGAATGCCGCCTCTGGTTTTAACTCTTAACCTATGAGCAAAACCCTAACCACGCCCCCAATCCAAGGCCTAACCCCAAGCTAACCCCAGACTTACTGAAAGCTGGCACCTGCTGTTTAGGTTAGGAACTGCATCTAACCCCAAGCTAACCCCAGACTTACTGAAAGCTGGCACCTGCTGTTTAGGTTAGGAACTGCATCTAACCCCAAGCTAACCCCAGACTTACTGAAAGCTGGCACCTGCTGTTTAGGTTAGGAACTGCATCTAACCCCAAGCTAACCCCAGACTTACTGAAAGCTGGCACCTGCTGTTTAGGTTAGGAACTGCATCTAACCCCAAGCTAACCCCAGACTTACTGAAAGCTGGCACCTGCTGTTTAGGTTAGGAACTGCATCTAACCCCACATGAAATTAAGAAACCCAAATGAAAGGGCACATTTTCTGCATAATTGCACAGCTTGTAACCCTTGTAACCAATCATGGCTACATCTCTGTAGCAAGCTTTAGGAGCTGAGAAATCGATCCAAGTTTGAATTAGGGCCTGTTTATGTAGCTGCAGACAGTTCTCTTGTCCTTTATGTTCCACGTTTCCTTAATCTTAACCATCACCTAATCCCTAATTACTCTAACCCCAACCTCAATAAACCTAATCTTAACCATCACCTAATCCCTAATTACTCTAACCCCAACCTCAATAAACCTAATCTTAACCATAACCTCATTCCTAATTATTCCAACCCCAACCTCAATAAGCCTAATCTTAACCATAACCTAATCCCTAATTACTCTAACCCCAACCTCAATAAACCTAATCTTAACCATCACCTAATCCCTAATTACTCTAACCCCAACCTCAATAAACCTAATCTTAACCATCACCTAATCCCTAATTACTCTAACCCCAACCTCAATAAACCTAATCTTAACCATAACCTCATTCCTAATTATTCCAACCCCAACCTCAATAAGCCTAATCTTAACCATAACCTAATCCCTAATTACTCTAACCCCAACCTCAATAGACTCATCTCAACGATGACCTTACCCCAATTATTTACCATAACCCAACCCCTAATTACTCTAACCCTAAGCTTAATAAACCTAATTTCAACCCAATTCCCAATTATTCCAACCCCAACCACAATAAACTCCATTTCAACCATAACCCAACTCCCAATTATTCTAACCCTAATCCTAATAAACCTTCCAACTAGAACCTAACCTTCATTTACACTGTCCCCAATCACAATAAATGAAATTTCAATTATAGTTCAGTCCATAATTATATCAACTCTAACCTTAATAAACCTAATTACAACTTCAACCCAATTTCCAAGTACTTTAAATTCAATACACTGAAGCTCTACTACAACCTAATCTTTGATCATCCTAGCCCTGACCCCAAATAAACTGAATTTTAACCGCAATCTAATCACCCATCATCCTAACCCCAATTTAGATTAAAACTAGACTGACTACAACCCACCCTACCTACAATTAATTCAACTTCGACCTCAATAGATATATTTCTAACCCTGACCTACCTTAACCACCTTGACCATAAATTATACAATATAATTGATTGACCTAAAACATAATTTAAAATGGAAACCCCCAAAATAAATCGATATCCTATGTAATATTAATGAAATAAAAAAGGAATAAGGAAAAAAAGGTTATACCACAAGAGGGACACCTGAGGGCGCCACAGTCAACATGAAGTCCTCGAGGATGTTTGGGTATGGATATGGACGTTTGTGTAATATTTTTTGCCACAAGCAAACCAAGAATACACACCGTAGAGAAGTTTAAAGAGCCAAGCGCGCTGAGAACACGACGGTAAACACTTTACAACATGTGTACATAACTAAACATATACTAACACCTAACTACCAGTTTATTAACAATGAATTAATACATCGACTGATAGTGAGTGCATCATGAATTATTGATGAATTAATGATATGTATACATTAACAAATTAATGAGTGACATATGAATAGACTAGGGTTAAATTGGGCCTATTCGGTGCGTACTCTCTCTTAAGCTGGGAAGCCTCGACTTCCCGGCTTGACGGAATCCTAAGGCACCGCTCATTTTTGATCCTCTGCTGCCATCTTTTGGAATAGTCATGCCACATCACTTAGTATGATTTCAGGTTTTTCAACAGCTCGTATTCCAAAAAATACCAAACCTTGGCTACCTGATAAGTCAGAAGAATGTCAACCGAACTGTTCACATCTTGTTCAATCGATTCAGGTACTTTACTGTTCTGTTCCTTTATTTTTTATTGTTATTTTTTAACATTACACACACTGCCAATTGCCTGTGTGTGTGTGTGTGTGTGTGTGTGTGTGTGTGTGTGTGTGTCTGTGTCTGTGTCTGTGTGTGTGTGTGTGTGTGTGTGTGTCCACGTACTCGGCCCATGAATCTCATTCTGATACCAGGGGTTACCATTCGTGTTCTTGAACGATTATTGCATTTTTGTGCTTATCATATGTTTTGTTTTGTTTTTTTTGTGTGTGTGTTGTGTGTCATAGGTTCGTGGTCTCGTGGATGTGTGGGTCGTGTGCTGCCCACCTCGGCCACGGACGGATCTTCTGCTCCAAGTCTGACTCGGATCATGTCCTGCTGAAATAAATAAATAAAAGGTAGGCAAATAGTTAGACATACACATGGATTGATGGATGCTTTACTGATCCCCAAGGAAATAAAAGTCCCTGTGGTACAATACAACACACATCATTGACATTACAAACCAGCAAAAAGGACATGTTTGAGTTTCAACCAATGGGATTCCAAACATTTGCATACGGCCAATAGGAGAGCAGACATTTGCATACTGCTACCTCCAGCCAATAGGAGAGCAAAGATTAGCATACGTCTCATTTCAATGCCACTAATTTGAATGCCGCCTCTGGTTTTAACTCTTAACCTAACCCTAACCCTAACCCTAACCCTAACCCTAACCCTAACCCTAACCCTAACCCTAAACCTAATCTTAACCATTACCTAATCCCTAATTACTCTAACCCCAACCTCAATAAACCTAATCTTAACCATAACCTAATCTTAACCATCACCTAATCCCTAATTACTCTAACCCCAACCTCAATAAACCTAATCTTAACCATCACCTAATCCCTAATTACTCTAACCCCAACCTCAATAAACCTAATCTTAACCATAACCTCATTTCTAATTATTCCAACCCCAACCTCAATAAGCCTAATCTTAACCATAACCTAATCCCTAATTATTCTAACCCCAACCTCAATAGACTCATCTCAACGATGACCTTACCCCAATTATTTACCATAACCCAACCCCTAATTACTCTAACCCTAAGCTTAATAAACCTAATTTCAACCCAATTCCCAATTATTCCCGTATCTCGGACGCCTTTAGGACCAGGGTCACGGGGCTCCGATATGTCGCTCGTGCCTACGCGCGGTCCGTCGTACTCTGGTCCGGTGGGCCTACGACATCCGGTTCCCTCGCGGGACCTCCGCACGTCGTCTGGGGCCTGACGACTACTCGCGTACGCGTCGGGGCCCGTGTCTCGGCCGCCTTTCGGACCACGGTGACGGGGCTCCGATATGTCGCTCGTGGCCGGGCCCCCTCCGACGTGCTCGGTTTCGGTGCGCCTACGTCCTACGGTTCCGCCGCGGGACCCCGAAACGTGGTTTTTTGGGCCTACTCGCGTACGCGTCGGGGGCCCGTATCTCGGCCGTCTTTCCACGCGGGACCGCGGGGCTCCGATATGTCGCTGGTAGGTTGGACCTGCACGCCCTGTGCGATTTTGGAGGTCCTACGACGTTTCTTCGAATTTTCCCGATTATTTGACTGAGTGTAGACTAGGGTCAGATCGGCCGCATTCTCTTAATCCGGGAACCTTGCACCATATGGTCGCTGCTTCCCGGCTTAAGGATCTGACCTCTGCAGGGCATGTTCGGAACTGCATCGACATTAAGAAAAGGAAATAAGAAACCCGATGAAACGGCACATTTTCCAGTGTTAGTGCACAGCTTGAAGTTTGTTCTTCTGACCAATCGTTGCTACATCTATGCTGTAGCAGCCTCAAGAGCTGAGAAATCCCATTTTGAATGAATTAAAAGTCAATCGGCGTCTATCCCAGTGGGTTCGGACACCAGCTCTGAATATCCTTCATGAACATAATATCATTGTATGTTGTGTTTGTCTGGATTGAGCTTTTTACATGAAATTATTTACACACTTTATGAACAGATTTTGGAAAGCTCTTTCACTTTGCATTGGAAACACTACATTTCAAGCCGACCACTTCTCCCTGCTCACAGCTGGAAACGCACCGCTCGTTTTTAACCCTCTGCTGCCATCTACTGGACGTTTTCGGTTACAACGTCCTCATGTACTTTTAGAAGTCATACAGCACCAGTTTGTAGGACTTTCAAGGTAGAATGAACCACCTCGTACCCCCCCAACGACACCAGCTATCTTTTTTTGTACCCCCACTGCCTAATTACTTTTACTGGGCTCCAATCTTTAAGTCAGAAGAATGTCAACCGATTTTTGTACCTCATTACAAAACAAACCCCAAGCTAACCCCAGACTTACTGCAAGGTGGCACCTGCTGTTTAGGTTAGGAACTGCATCTAACCCCAAGCTAACCCCAGACTTACTGAAAGCTGGCACCTGCTGTTTAGGTTAGGAACTGCATCTAACCCCAAGCTAACCCCAGACTTACTGAAAGCTGGCACCTGCTGTTTAGGTTAGGAACTGCATCTAACCCCAAGCTAACCCCAGACTTACTGCAAGGTGGCACCTGCTGTTTAGGTTAGGAACTGCATCTAACCCCAAGCTAACCCCAGACTTACTGAAAGCTGGCACCTGCTGTTTAGGTTAGGAACTGCATCTAACCCCACATGAAATTAAGAAACCCAAATGAAAGGGCACATTTTCTGCATAATTGCACAGCTTGTAACCCTTGTAACCAATCATGGCTACATCTCTGTAGCAAGCTTTAGGAGCTGAGAAATCGATCCAAGTTTGAATTAGGGCCTGTTTATGTAGCTGCAGACAGTTCTCTTGTCCTTTATGTTCCACGTTTCCTTAATCTTAACCATCACCTAATCCCTAATTACTCTAACCCCAACCTCAATAAACCTAATCTTAACCATCACCTAATCCCTAATTACTCTAACCCCAACCTCAATAAACCTAATCTTAACCATAACCTCATTCCTAATTATTCCAACCCCAACCTCAATAAGCCTAATCTTAACCATAACCGAATCCCTAATTACTCTAACCCCAACCTCAATAGACTCATCTCAACGATGACCTTACCCCAATTATTTACCATGACCCAACCCCTAATTACTCTAACCCTAAGCTTAATAAACCTAATTTCAACCCAATTCCCAATTATTCCAACCCCAACCACAATAAACTCCATTTCAACCATAACCCAACTCCCAATTATTCTAACCCTAATCCTAATAAACCTTCCAACTAGAACCTAACCTTCATTTACACTGTCCCCAATCACAATAAATGAAATTTCAATTATAGTTCAGTCCATAATTATATCAACTCTAACCTTAATAAACCTAATTACAACTTCAACCCAATTTCCAAGTACTTTAAATTCAATACACTGAAGCTCTACTACAACCTAATCTTTGATCATCCTAGCCCTGACCCCAAATAAACTGAATTTTAACCGCAATCTAATCACCCATCATCCTAACCCCAATTTAGATTAAAACTAGACTGACTACAACCCACCCTACCTACAATTAATTCAACTTCGACCTCAATAGATATATTTCTAACCCTGACCTACCTTAACCACCTTGACCATAAATTATACAATATAATTGATTGACCTAAAACATAATTTAAAATGGAAACCCCCAAAATCAATCGATATCCTATGTAATATTAATGAAATAAAAAAGGAATAAGGAAAAAAAGGTTATACCACAAGAGGGACACCTGAGGGCGCCACAGTCAACATGAAGTCCTCGAGGATGTTTGGGTATGGATATGGACGTTTGTGTAATATTTTTTGCCACAAGCAAACCAAGAATACACACCGTAGAGAAGTTTAAAGAGCCAAGCGCGCTGAGAACACGACGGTAAACACTTTACAACATGTGTACATAACTAAACATATACTAACACCTAACTACCAGTTTATTAACAATGAATTAATACATCGACTGATAGTGAGTGCATCATGAATTATTGATGAATTAATGATATGTATACATTAACAAATTAATGAGTGACATATGAATAGACTAGGGTTAAATTGGGCCTATTCGGTGCGTACTCTCTCTTAAGCTGGGAAGCCTCGACTTCCCGGCTTGACGGAATCCTAAGGCACCGCTCATTTTTGATCCTCTGCTGCCATCTTTTGGAATAGTCATGCCACATCACTTAGTATGATTTCAGGTTTTTCAACAGCTCATATTCCAAAAAATACCAAACCTTGGCTACCTGATAAGTCAGAAGAATGTCAACCGAACTGTTCACATCTTGTTCAATCGATTCAGACACACGCGAGACAGATCCTTTATTTTTTTATTGTTATTTTTTAACATTACACACACTGCCAATTGCCTGTGTGTGTGTGTGTGTGTGTGTGTGTGTGTCTGTGTCTGTGTCTGTGTGTGTGTGTGTGTGTGTGTGTGTCCACGTACTCGGCCCATGAATCTCATTCTGATACCAGGGGTTACCATTCGTGTTCTTGAACGATTATTGCATTTTTGTGCTTATCATATGTTTTGTTTTGTTTTTTTTGTGTGTGTGTTGTGTGTCATAGGTTCGTGGTCTCGTGGATGTGTGGGTCGTGTGCTGCCCACCTCGGCCACGGACGGATCTTCTGCTCCAAGTCTGACTCGGATCATGTCCTGCTGAAATAAATAAATAAAAGGTAGGCAAATAGTTAGACATACACATGGATTGATGGATGCTTTACTGATCCCCAAGGAAATAAAAGTCCCTGTGGTACAATACAACACACATCATTGACATTACAAACCAGCAAAAAGGACATGTTTGAGTTTCAACCAATGGGATTCCAAACATTTGCATACGGCCAATAGGAGAGCAGACATTTGCATACTGCTACCTCCAGCCAATAGGAGAGCAAAGATTAGCATACGTCTCATTTCAATGCCACTAATTTGAATGCCGCCTCTGGTTTTAACTCTTAACCTATGAGCAAAACCCTAACCACGCCCCCAATCCAAGGCCTAACCCCAAGCTAACCCCAGACTTACTGAAAGCTGGCACCTGCTGTTTAGGTTAGGAACTGCATCTAACCCCAAGCTAACCCCAGACTTACTGAAAGCTGGCACCTGCTGTTTAGGTTAGGAACTGCATCTAACCCCAAGCTAACCCCAGACTTACTGAAAGCTGGCACCTGCTGTTTAGGTTAGGAACTGCATCTAACCCCAAGCTAACCCCAGACTTACTGAAAGCTGGCACCTGCTGTTTAGGTTAGGAACTGCATCTAACCCCAAGCTAACCCCAGACTTACTGAAAGCTGGCACCTGCTGTTTAGGTTAGGAACTGCATCTAACCCCACATGAAATTAAGAAACCCAAATGAAAGGGCACATTTTCTGCATAATTGCACAGCTTGTAACCCTTGTAACCAATCATGGCTACATCTCTGTAGCAAGCTTTAGGAGCTGAGAAATCGATCCAAGTTTGAATTAGGGCCTGTTTATGTAGCTGCAGACAGTTCTCTTGTCCTTTATGTTCCACGTTTCCTTAATCTTAACCATCACCTAATCCCTAATTACTCTAACCCCAACCTCAATAAACCTAATCTTAACCATCACCTAATCCCTAATTACTCTAACCCCAACCTCAATAAACCTAATCTTAACCATAACCTCATTCCTAATTATTCCAACCCCAACCTCAATAAGCCTAATCTTAACCATAACCTAATCCCTAATTACTCTAACCCCAACCTCAATAAACCTAATCTTAACCATCACCTAATCCCTAATTACTCTAACCCCAACCTCAATAAACCTAATCTTAACCATCACCTAATCCCTAATTACTCTAACCCCAACCTCAATAAACCTAATCTTAACCATAACCTCATTCCTAATTATTCCAACCCCAACCTCAATAAGCCTAATCTTAACCATAACCTAATCCCTAATTACTCTAACCCCAACCTCAATAGACTCATCTCAACGATGACCTTACCCCAATTATTTACCATAACCCAACCCCTAATTACTCTAACCCTAAGCTTAATAAACCTAATTTCAACCCAATTCCCAATTATTCCAACCCCAACCACAATAAACTCCATTTCAACCATAACCCAACTCCCAATTATTCTAACCCTAATCCTAATAAACCTTCCAACTAGAACCTAACCTTCATTTACACTGTCCCCAATCACAATAAATGAAATTTCAATTATAGTTCAGTCCATAATTATATCAACTCTAACCTTAATAAACCTAATTACAACTTCAACCCAATTTCCAAGTACTTTAAATTCAATACACTGAAGCTCTACTACAACCTAATCTTTGATCATCCTAGCCCTGACCCCAAATAAACTGAATTTTAACCGCAATCTAATCACCCATCATCCTAACCCCAATTTAGATTAAAACTAGACTGACTACAACCCACCCTACCTACAATTAATTCAACTTCGACCTCAATAGATATATTTCTAACCCTGACCTACCTTAACCACCTTGACCATAAATTATACAATATAATTGATTGACCTAAAACATAATTTAAAATGGAAACCCCCAAAATAAATCGATATCCTATGTAATATTAATGAAATAAAAAAGGAATAAGGAAAAAAAGGTTATACCACAAGAGGGACACCTGAGGGCGCCACAGTCAACATGAAGTCCTCGAGGATGTTTGGGTATGGATATGGACGTTTGTGTAATATTTTTTGCCACAAGCAAACCAAGAATACACACCGTAGAGAAGTTTAAAGAGCCAAGCGCGCTGAGAACACGACGGTAAACACTTTACAACATGTGTACATAACTAAACATATACTAACACCTAACTACCAGTTTATTAACAATGAATTAATACATCGACTGATAGTGAGTGCATCATGAATTATTGATGAATTAATGATATGTATACATTAACAAATTAATGAGTGACATATGAATAGACTAGGGTTAAATTGGGCCTATTCGGTGCGTACTCTCTCTTAAGCTGGGAAGCCTCGACTTCCCGGCTTGACGGAATCCTAAGGCACCGCTCATTTTTGATCCTCTGCTGCCATCTTTTGGAATAGTCATGCCACATCACTTAGTATGATTTCAGGTTTTTCAACAGCTCGTATTCCAAAAAATACCAAACCTTGGCTACCTGATAAGTCAGAAGAATGTCAACCGAACTGTTCACATCTTGTTCAATCGATTCAGGTACTTTACTGTTCTGTTCCTTTATTTTTTATTGTTATTTTTTAACATTACACACACTGCCAATTGCCTGTGTGTGTGTGTGTGTGTGTGTGTGTGTGTGTGTGTGTGTGTCTGTGTCTGTGTCTGTGTGTGTGTGTGTGTGTGTGTGTGTCCACGTACTCGGCCCATGAATCTCATTCTGATACCAGGGGTTACCATTCGTGTTCTTGAACGATTATTGCATTTTTGTGCTTATCATATGTTTTGTTTTGTTTTTTTTGTGTGTGTGTTGTGTGTCATAGGTTCGTGGTCTCGTGGATGTGTGGGTCGTGTGCTGCCCACCTCGGCCACGGACGGATCTTCTGCTCCAAGTCTGACTCGGATCATGTCCTGCTGAAATAAATAAATAAAAGGTAGGCAAATAGTTAGACATACACATGGATTGATGGATGCTTTACTGATCCCCAAGGAAATAAAAGTCCCTGTGGTACAATACAACACACATCATTGACATTACAAACCAGCAAAAAGGACATGTTTGAGTTTCAACCAATGGGATTCCAAACATTTGCATACGGCCAATAGGAGAGCAGACATTTGCATACTGCTACCTCCAGCCAATAGGAGAGCAAAGATTAGCATACGTCTCATTTCAATGCCACTAATTTGAATGCCGCCTCTGGTTTTAACTCTTAACCTAACCCTAACCCTAACCCTAACCCTAACCCTAACCCTAACCCTAACCCTAACCCTAATTACTCTAACCCCAACCTCAATAAACCTAATCTTAACCATCACCTAATCCCTAATTACTCTAACCCCAACCTCAATAAACCTAATCTTAACCATAACCTCATTCCTAATTATTCCAACCCCAACCTCAATAAGCCTAATCTTAACCATAACCTAATCCCTAATTACTCTAACCCCAACCTCAATAAACCTAATCTTAACCATCACCTAATCCCTAATTACTCTAACCCCAACCTCAATAAACCTAATCTTAACCATCACCTAATCCCTAATTACTCTAACCCCAACCTCAATAAACCTAATCTTAACCATAACCTCATTCCTAATTATTCCAACCCCAACCTCAATAAGCCTAATCTTAACCATAACCTAATCCCTAATTACTCTAACCCCAACCTCAATAGACTCATCTCAACGATGACCTTACCCCAATTATTTACCATAACCCAACCCCTAATTACTCTAACCCTAAGCTTAATAAACCTAATTTCAACCCAATTCCCAATTATTCCAACCCCAACCACAATAAACTCCATTTCAACCATAACCCAACTCCCAATTATTCTAACCCTAATCCTAATAAACCTTCCAACTAGAACCTAACCTTCATTTACACTGTCCCCAATCACAATAAATGAAATTTCAATTATAGTTCAGTCCATAATTATATCAACTCTAACCTTAATAAACCTAATTACAACTTCAACCCAATTTCCAAGTACTTTAAATTCAATACACTGAAGCTCTACTACAACCTAATCTTTGATCATCCTAGCCCTGACCCCAAATAAACTGAATTTTAACCGCAATCTAATCACCCATCATCCTAACCCCAATTTAGATTAAAACTAGACTGACTACAACCCACCCTACCTACAATTAATTCAACTTCGACCTCAATAGATATATTTCTAACCCTGACCTACCTTAACCACCTTGACCATAAATTATACAATATAATTGATTGACCTAAAACATAATTTAAAATGGAAACCCCCAAAATCAATCGATATCCTATGTAATATTAATGAAATAAAAAAGGAATAAGGAAAAAAAGGTTATACCACAAGAGGGACACCTGAGGGCGCCACAGTCAACATGAAGTCCTCGAGGATGTTTGGGTATGGATATGGACGTTTGTGTAATATTTTTTGCCACAAGCAAACCAAGAATACACACCGTAGAGAAGTTTAAAGAGCCAAGCGCGCTGAGAACACGACGGTAAACACTTTACAACATGTGTACATAACTAAACATATACTAACACCTAACTACCAGTTTATTAACAATGAATTAATACATCGACTGATAGTGAGTGCATCATGAATTATTGATGAATTAATGATATGTATACATTAACAAATTAATGAGTGACATATGAATAGACTAGGGTTAAATTGGGCCTATTCGGTGCGTACTCTCTCTTAAGCTGGGAAGCCTCGACTTCCCGGCTTGACGGAATCCTAAGGCACCGCTCATTTTTGATCCTCTGCTGCCATCTTTTGGAATAGTCATGCCACATCACTTAGTATGATTTCAGGTTTTTCAACAGCTCATATTCCAAAAAATACCAAACCTTGGCTACCTGATAAGTCAGAAGAATGTCAACCGAACTGTTCACATCTTGTTCAATCGATTCAGGTACTTTACTGTTCTGTTCCTTTATTTTTTATTGTTATTTTTTAACATTACACACACTGCCAATTGCCTGTGTGTGTGTGTGTGTGTGTGTGTGTGTGTCTGTGTCTGTGTCTGTGTGTGTGTGTGTGTGTGTGTGTGTCCACGTACTCGGCCCATGAATCTCATTCTGATACCAGGGGTTACCATTCGTGTTCTTGAACGATTATTGCATTTTTGTGCTTATCATATGTTTTGTTTTGTTTTTTTTGTGTGTGTGTTGTGTGTCATAGGTTCGTGGTCTCGTGGATGTGTGGGTCGTGTGCTGCCCACCTCGGCCACGGACGGATCTTCTGCTCCAAGTCTGACTCGGATCATGTCCTGCTGAAATAAATAAATAAAAGGTAGGCAAATAGTTAGACATACACATGGATTGATGGATGCTTTACTGATCCCCAAGGAAATAAAAGTCCCTGTGGTACAATACAACACACATCATTGACATTACAAACCAGCAAAAAGGACATGTTTGAGTTTCAACCAATGGGATTCCAAACATTTGCATACGGCCAATAGGAGAGCAGACATTTGCATACTGCTACCTCCAGCCAATAGGAGAGCAAAGATTAGCATACGTCTCATTTCAATGCCACTAATTTGAATGCCGCCTCTGGTTTTAACTCTTAACCTATGAGCAAAACCCTAACCACGCCCCCAATCCAAGGCCTAACCCCAAGCTAACCCCAGACTTACTGAAAGCTGGCACCTGCTGTTTAGGTTAGGAACTGCATCTAACCCCAAGCTAACCCCAGACTTACTGAAAGCTGGCACCTGCTGTTTAGGTTAGGAACTGCATCTAACCCCAAGCTAACCCCAGACTTACTGAAAGCTGGCACCTGCTGTTTAGGTTAGGAACTGCATCTAACCCCAAGCTAACCCCAGACTTACTGAAAGCTGGCACCTGCTGTTTAGGTTAGGAACTGCATCTAACCCCAAGCTAACCCCAGACTTACTGAAAGCTGGCACCTGCTGTTTAGGTTAGGAACTGCATCTAACCCCACATGAAATTAAGAAACCCAAATGAAAGGGCACATTTTCTGCATAATTGCACAGCTTGTAACCCTTGTAACCAATCATGGCTACATCTCTGTAGCAAGCTTTAGGAGCTGAGAAATCGATCCAAGTTTGAATTAGGGCCTGTTTATGTAGCTGCAGACAGTTCTCTTGTCCTTTATGTTCCACGTTTCCTTAATCTTAACCATCACCTAATCCCTAATTACTCTAACCCCAACCTCAATAAACCTAATCTTAACCATCACCTAATCCCTAATTACTCTAACCCCAACCTCAATAAACCTAATCTTAACCATAACCTCATTCCTAATTATTCCAACCCCAACCTCAATAAGCCTAATCTTAACCATAACCTAATCCCTAATTACTCTAACCCCAACCTCAATAAACCTAATCTTAACCATCACCTAATCCCTAATTACTCTAACCCCAACCTCAATAAACCTAATCTTAACCATCACCTAATCCCTAATTACTCTAACCCCAACCTCAATAAACCTAATCTTAACCATAACCTCATTCCTAATTATTCCAACCCCAACCTCAATAAGCCTAATCTTAACCATAACCTAATCCCTAATTACTCTAACCCCAACCTCAATAGACTCATCTCAACGATGACCTTACCCCAATTATTTACCATAACCCAACCCCTAATTACTCTAACCCTAAGCTTAATAAACCTAATTTCAACCCAATTCCCAATTATTCCAACCCCAACCACAATAAACTCCATTTCAACCATAACCCAACTCCCAATTATTCTAACCCTAATCCTAATAAACCTTCCAACTAGAACCTAACCTTCATTTACACTGTCCCCAATCACAATAAATGAAATTTCAATTATAGTTCAGTCCATAATTATATCAACTCTAACCTTAATAAACCTAATTACAACTTCAACCCAATTTCCAAGTACTTTAAATTCAATACACTGAAGCTCTACTACAACCTAATCTTTGATCATCCTAGCCCTGACCCCAAATAAACTGAATTTTAACCGCAATCTAATCACCCATCATCCTAACCCCAATTTAGATTAAAACTAGACTGACTACAACCCACCCTACCTACAATTAATTCAACTTCGACCTCAATAGATATATTTCTAACCCTGACCTACCTTAACCACCTTGACCATAAATTATACAATATAATTGATTGACCTAAAACATAATTTAAAATGGAAACCCCCAAAATCAATCGATATCCTATGTAATATTAATGAAATAAAAAAGGAATAAGGAAAAAAAGGTTATACCACAAGAGGGACACCTGAGGGCGCCACAGTCAACATGAAGTCCTCGAGGATGTTTGGGTATGGATATGGACGTTTGTGTAATATTTTTTGCCACAAGCAAACCAAGAATACACACCGTAGAGAAGTTTAAAGAGCCAAGCGCGCTGAGAACACGACGGTAAACACTTTACAACATGTGTACATAACTAAACATATACTAACACCTAACTACCAGTTTATTAACAATGAATTAATACATCGACTGATAGTGAGTGCATCATGAATTATTGATGAATTAATGATATGTATACATTAACAAATTAATGAGTGACATATGAATAGACTAGGGTTAAATTGGGCCTATTCGGTGCGTACTCTCTCTTAAGCTGGGAAGCCTCGACTTCCCGGCTTGACGGAATCCTAAGGCACCGCTCATTTTTGATCCTCTGCTGCCATCTTTTGGAATAGTCATGCCACATCACTTAGTATGATTTCAGGTTTTTCAACAGCTCATATTCCAAAAAATACCAAACCTTGGCTACCTGATAAGTCAGAAGAATGTCAACCGAACTGTTCACATCTTGTTCAATCGATTCAGGTACTTTACTGTTCTGTTCCTTTATTTTTTATTGTTATTTTTTAACATTACACACACTGCCAATTGCCTGTGTGTGTGTGTGTGTGTGTGTGTGTGTGTCTGTGTCTGTGTCTGTGTGTGTGTGTGTGTGTGTGTGTGTCCACGTACTCGGCCCATGAATCTCATTCTGATACCAGGGGTTACCATTCGTGTTCTTGAACGATTATTGCATTTTTGTGCTTATCATATGTTTTGTTTTGTTTTTTTTGTGTGTGTGTTGTGTGTCATAGGTTCGTGGTCTCGTGGATGTGTGGGTCGTGTGCTGCCCACCTCGGCCACGGACGGATCTTCTGCTCCAAGTCTGACTCGGATCATGTCCTGCTGAAATAAATAAATAAAAGGTAGGCAAATAGTTAGACATACACATGGATTGATGGATGCTTTACTGATCCCCAAGGAAATAAAAGTCCCTGTGGTACAATACAACACACATCATTGACATTACAAACCAGCAAAAAGGACATGTTTGAGTTTCAACCAATGGGATTCCAAACATTTGCATACGGCCAATAGGAGAGCAGACATTTGCATACTGCTACCTCCAGCCAATAGGAGAGCAAAGATTAGCATACGTCTCATTTCAATGCCACTAATTTGAATGCCGCCTCTGGTTTTAACTCTTAACCTATGAGCAAAACCCTAACCACGCCCCCAATCCAAGGCCTAACCCCAAGCTAACCCCAGACTTACTGAAAGCTGGCACCTGCTGTTTAGGTTAGGAACTGCATCTAACCCCAAGCTAACCCCAGACTTACTGAAAGCTGGCACCTGCTGTTTAGGTTAGGAACTGCATCTAACCCCAAGCTAACCCCAGACTTACTGAAAGCTGGCACCTGCTGTTTAGGTTAGGAACTGCATCTAACCCCAAGCTAACCCCAGACTTACTGAAAGCTGGCACCTGCTGTTTAGGTTAGGAACTGCATCTAACCCCAAGCTAACCCCAGACTTACTGAAAGCTGGCACCTGCTGTTTAGGTTAGGAACTGCATCTAACCCCACATGAAATTAAGAAACCCAAATGAAAGGGCACATTTTCTGCATAATTGCACAGCTTGTAACCCTTGTAACCAATCATGGCTACATCTCTGTAGCAAGCTTTAGGAGCTGAGAAATCGATCCAAGTTTGAATTAGGGCCTGTTTATGTAGCTGCAGACAGTTCTCTTGTCCTTTATGTTCCACGTTTCCTTAATCTTAACCATCACCTAATCCCTAATTACTCTAACCCCAACCTCAATAAACCTAATCTTAACCATCACCTAATCCCTAATTACTCTAACCCCAACCTCAATAAACCTAATCTTAACCATAACCTCATTCCTAATTATTCCAACCCCAACCTCAATAAGCCTAATCTTAACCATAACCTAATCCCTAATTACTCTAACCCCAACCTCAATAAACCTAATCTTAACCATCACCTAATCCCTAATTACTCTAACCCCAACCTCAATAAACCTAATCTTAACCATCACCTAATCCCTAATTACTCTAACCCCAACCTCAATAAACCTAATCTTAACCATAACCTCATTCCTAATTATTCCAACCCCAACCTCAATAAGCCTAATCTTAACCATAACCTAATCCCTAATTACTCTAACCCCAACCTCAATAGACTCATCTCAACGATGACCTTACCCCAATTATTTACCATAACCCAACCCCTAATTACTCTAACCCTAAGCTTAATAAACCTAATTTCAACCCAATTCCCAATTATTCCAACCCCAACCACAATAAACTCCATTTCAACCATAACCCAACTCCCAATTATTCTAACCCTAATCCTAATAAACCTTCCAACTAGAACCTAACCTTCATTTACACTGTCCCCAATCACAATAAATGAAATTTCAATTATAGTTCAGTCCATAATTATATCAACTCTAACCTTAATAAACCTAATTACAACTTCAACCCAATTTCCAAGTACTTTAAATTCAATACACTGAAGCTCTACTACAACCTAATCTTTGATCATCCTAGCCCTGACCCCAAATAAACTGAATTTTAACCGCAATCTAATCACCCATCATCCTAACCCCAATTTAGATTAAAACTAGACTGACTACAACCCACCCTACCTACAATTAATTCAACTTCGACCTCAATAGATATATTTCTAACCCTGACCTACCTTAACCACCTTGACCATAAATTATACAATATAATTGATTGACCTAAAACATAATTTAAAATGGAAACCCCCAAAATAAATCGATATCCTATGTAATATTAATGAAATAAAAAAGGAATAAGGAAAAAAAGGTTATACCACAAGAGGGACACCTGAGGGCGCCACAGTCAACATGAAGTCCTCGAGGATGTTTGGGTATGGATATGGACGTTTGTGTAATATTTTTTGCCACAAGCAAACCAAGAATACACACCGTAGAGAAGTTTAAAGAGCCAAGCGCGCTGAGAACACGACGGTAAACACTTTACAACATGTGTACATAACTAAACATATACTAACACCTAACTACCAGTTTATTAACAATGAATTAATACATCGACTGATAGTGAGTGCATCATGAATTATTGATGAATTAATGATATGTATACATTAACAAATTAATGAGTGACATATGAATAGACTAGGGTTAAATTGGGCCTATTCGGTGCGTACTCTCTCTTAAGCTGGGAAGCCTCGACTTCCCGGCTTGACGGAATCCTAAGGCACCGCTCATTTTTGATCCTCTGCTGCCATCTTTTGGAATAGTCATGCCACATCACTTAGTATGATTTCAGGTTTTTCAACAGCTCATATTCCAAAAAATACCAAACCTTGGCTACCTGATAAGTCAGAAGAATGTCAACCGAACTGTTCACATCTTGTTCAATCGATTCAGGTACTTTACTGTTCTGTTCCTTTATTTTTTATTGTTATTTTTTAACATTACACACACTGCCAATTGCCTGTGTGTGTGTGTGTGTGTGTGTGTGTGTGTCTGTGTCTGTGTCTGTGTGTGTGTGTGTGTGTGTGTGTGTCCACGTACTCGGCCCATGAATCTCATTCTGATACCAGGGGTTACCATTCGTGTTCTTGAACGATTATTGCATTTTTGTGCTTATCATATGTTTTGTTTTGTTTTTTTTGTGTGTGTGTTGTGTGTCATAGGTTCGTGGTCTCGTGGATGTGTGGGTCGTGTGCTGCCCACCTCGGCCACGGACGGATCTTCTGCTCCAAGTCTGACTCGGATCATGTCCTGCTGAAATAAATAAATAAAAGGTAGGCAAATAGTTAGACATACACATGGATTGATGGATGCTTTACTGATCCCCAAGGAAATAAAAGTCCCTGTGGTACAATACAACACACATCATTGACATTACAAACCAGCAAAAAGGACATGTTTGAGTTTCAACCAATGGGATTCCAAACATTTGCATACGGCCAATAGGAGAGCAGACATTTGCATACTGCTACCTCCAGCCAATAGGAGAGCAAAGATTAGCATACGTCTCATTTCAATGCCACTAATTTGAATGCCGCCTCTGGTTTTAACTCTTAACCTATGAGCAAAACCCTGACCACGCCCCCAATCCAAGGCCTAACCCCAAGCTAACCCCAGACTTACTGAAAGCTGGCACCTGCTGTTTAGGTTAGGAACTGCATCTAACCCCAAGCTAACCCCAGACTTACTGAAAGCTGGCACCTGCTGTTTAGGTTAGGAACTGCATCTAACCCCAAGCTAACCCCAGACTTACTGAAAGCTGGCACCTGCTGTTTAGGTTAGGAACTGCATCTAACCCCAAGCTAACCCCAGACTTACTGAAAGCTGGCACCTGCTGTTTAGGTTAGGAACTGCATCTAACCCCAAGCTAACCCCAGACTTACTGAAAGCTGGCACCTGCTGTTTAGGTTAGGAACTGCATCTAACCCCACATGAAATTAAGAAACCCAAATGAAAGGGCACATTTTCTGCATAATTGCACAGCTTGTAACCCTTGTAACCAATCATGGCTACATCTCTGTAGCAAGCTTTAGGAGCTGAGAAATCGATCCAAGTTTGAATTAGGGCCTGTTTATGTAGCTGCAGACAGTTCTCTTGTCCTTTATGTTCCACGTTTCCTTAATCTTAACCATCACCTAATCCCTAATTACTCTAACCCCAACCTCAATAAACCTAATCTTAACCATCACCTAATCCCTAATTACTCTAACCCCAACCTCAATAAACCTAATCTTAACCATAACCTCATTCCTAATTATTCCAACCCCAACCTCAATAAGCCTAATCTTAACCATAACCTAATCCCTAATTACTCTAACCCCAACCTCAATAAACCTAATCTTAACCATCACCTAATCCCTAATTACTCTAACCCCAACCTCAATAAACCTAATCTTAACCATCACCTAATCCCTAATTACTCTAACCCCAACCTCAATAAACCTAATCTTAACCATAACCTCATTCCTAATTATTCCAACCCCAACCTCAATAAGCCTAATCTTAACCATAACCTAATCCCTAATTACTCTAACCCCAACCTCAATAGACTCATCTCAACGATGACCTTACCCCAATTATTTACCATAACCCAACCCCTAATTACTCTAACCCTAAGCTTAATAAACCTAATTTCAACCCAATTCCCAATTATTCCAACCCCAACCACAATAAACTCCATTTCAACCATAACCCAACTCCCAATTATTCTAACCCTAATCCTAATAAACCTTCCAACTAGAACCTAACCTTCATTTACACTGTCCCCAATCACAATAAATGAAATTTCAATTATAGTTCAGTCCATAATTATATCAACTCTAACCTTAATAAACCTAATTACAACTTCAACCCAATTTCCAAGTACTTTAAATTCAATACACTGAAGCTCTACTACAACCTAATCTTTGATCATCCTAGCCCTGACCCCAAATAAACTGAATTTTAACCGCAATCTAATCACCCATCATCCTAACCCCAATTTAGATTAAAACTAGACTGACTACAACCCACCCTACCTACAATTAATTCAACTTCGACCTCAATAGATATATTTCTAACCCTGACCTACCTTAACCACCTTGACCATAAATTATACAATATAATTGATTGACCTAAAACATAATTTAAAATGGAAACCCCCAAAATCAATCGATATCCTATGTAATATTAATGAAATAAAAAAGGAATAAGGAAAAAAAGGTTATACCACAAGAGGGACACCTGAGGGCGCCACAGTCAACATGAAGTCCTCGAGGATGTTTGGGTATGGATATGGACGTTTGTGTAATATTTTTTGCCACAAGCAAACCAAGAATACACACCGTAGAGAAGTTTAAAGAGCCAAGCGCGCTGAGAACACGACGGTAAACACTTTACAACATGTGTACATAACTAAACATATACTAACACCTAACTACCAGTTTATTAACAATGAATTAATACATCGACTGATAGTGAGTGCATCATGAATTATTGATGAATTAATGATATGTATACATTAACAAATTAATGAGTGACATATGAATAGACTAGGGTTAAATTGGGCCTATTCGGTGCGTACTCTCTCTTAAGCTGGGAAGCCTCGACTTCCCGGCTTGACGGAATCCTAAGGCACCGCTCATTTTTGATCCTCTGCTGCCATCTTTTGGAATAGTCATGCCACATCACTTAGTATGATTTCAGGTTTTTCAACAGCTCGTATTCCAAAAAATACCAAACCTTGGCTACCTGATAAGTCAGAAGAATGTCAACCGAACTGTTCACATCTTGTTCAATCGATTCAGGTACTTTACTGTTCTGTTCCTTTATTTTTTATTGTTATTTTTTAACATTACACACACTGCCAATTGCCTGTGTGTGTGTGTGTGTGTGTGTGTGTGTGTGTGTGTGTCTGTGTCTGTGTCTGTGTGTGTGTGTGTGTGTGTGTGTGTCCACGTACTCGGCCCATGAATCTCATTCTGATACCAGGGGTTACCATTCGTGTTCTTGAACGATTATTGCATTTTTGTGCTTATCATATGTTTTGTTTTGTTTTTTTTGTGTGTGTGTTGTGTGTCATAGGTTCGTGGTCTCGTGGATGTGTGGGTCGTGTGCTGCCCACCTCGGCCACGGACGGATCTTCTGCTCCAAGTCTGACTCGGATCATGTCCTGCTGAAATAAATAAATAAAAGGTAGGCAAATAGTTAGACATACACATGGATTGATGGATGCTTTACTGATCCCCAAGGAAATAAAAGTCCCTGTGGTACAATACAACACACATCATTGACATTACAAACCAGCAAAAAGGACATGTTTGAGTTTCAACCAATGGGATTCCAAACATTTGCATACGGCCAATAGGAGAGCAGACATTTGCATACTGCTACCTCCAGCCAATAGGAGAGCAAAGATTAGCATACGTCTCATTTCAATGCCACTAATTTGAATGCCGCCTCTGGTTTTAACTCTTAACCCTATGAGCAAAACCCTAACCACGCCCCCAATCCAAGGCCTAACCCCAAGCTAACCCCAGACTTACTGCAAGGTGGCACCTGCTGTTTAGGTTAGGAACTGCATCTAACCCCAAGCTAACCCCAGACTTACTGAAAGCTGGCACCTGCTGTTTAGGTTAGGAACTGCATCTAACCCCACATGAAATTAAGAAACCCAAATGAAAGGGCACATTTTCTGCATAATTGCACAGCTTGTAACCCTTGTAACCAATCATGGCTACATCTCTGTAGCAAGCTTTAGGAGCTGAGAAATCGATCCAAGTTTGAATTAGGGCCTGTTTATGTAGCTGCAGACAGTTCTCTTGTCCTTTATGTTCCACGTTTCCTTAATTTTAACCATAACCTAATCCCTAATTATTCTAACCCCAACCTCAATAAACCTAATCTTAACCATTACCTAATCCCTAATTATTCTAACCCCAACCTCAATAAACCTAATCTTAACCATTACCTAATCCCTAATTACTCTAACCCCAACCTCAATAAACCTAATCTTAACCATTACCTAATCCCTAATTACTCTAACCCCAACCTCAATAAACCTAATCTTAACCATAACCTCATTCCTAATTATTCCAACCCCAACCTCAATAAGCCTAATCTTAACCATAACCTAATCCCTAATTACTCTAACCCCAACCTCAATAAACCTAATCTTAACCATTACCTAATCCCTAATTACTCTAACCCCAACCTCAATAAACCTAATCTTAACCATAACCTAATCTTAACCATCACCTAATCCCTAATTACTCTAACCCCAACCTCAATAAACCTAATCTTAACCATCACCTAATCCCTAATTACTCTAACCCCAACCTCAATAAACCTAATCTTAACCATAACCTCATTTCTAATTATTCCAACCCCAACCTCAATAAGCCTAATCTTAACCATAACCTAATCCCTAATTATTCTAACCCCAACCTCAATAGACTCATCTCAACGATGACCTTACCCCAATTATTTACCATAACCCAACCCCTAATTACTCTAACCCTAAGCTTAATAAACCTAATTTCAACCCAATTCCCAATTATTCCCGTATCTCGGACGCCTTTAGGACCAGGGTCACGGGGCTCCGATATGTCGCTCGTGCCTACGCGCGGTCCGTCGTACTCTGGTCCGGTGGGCCTACGACATCCGGTTCCCTCGCGGGACCTCCGCACGTCGTCTGGGGCCTGACGACTACTCGCGTACGCGTCGGGGCCCGTGTCTCGGCCGCCTTTCGGACCACGGTGACGGGGCTCCGATATGTCGCTCGTGGCCGGGCCCCCTCCGACGTGCTCGGTTTCGGTGCGCCTACGTCCTACGGTTCCGCCGCGGGACCCCGAAACGTGGTTTTTTGGGCCTACTCGCGTACGCGTCGGGGGCCCGTATCTCGGCCGTCTTTCCACGCGGGACCGCGGGGCTCCGATATGTCGCTGGTAGGTTGGACCTGCACGCCCTGTGCGATTTTGGAGGTCCTACGACGTTTCTTCGAATTTTCCCGATTATTTGACTGAGTGTAGACTAGGGTCAGATCGGCCGCATTCTCTTAATCCGGGAACCTTGCACCATATGGTCGCTGCTTCCCGGCTTAAGGATCTGACCTCTGCAGGGCATGTTCGGAACTGCATCGACATTAAGAAAAGGAAATAAGAAACCCGATGAAACGGCACATTTTCCAGTGTTAGTGCACAGCTTGAAGTTTGTTCTTCTGACCAATCGTTGCTACATCTATGCTGTAGCAGCCTCAAGAGCTGAGAAATCCCATTTTGAATGAATTAAAAGTCAATCGGCGTCTATCCCAGTGGGTTCGGACACCAGCTCTGAATATCCTTCATGAACATAATATCATTGTATGTTGTGTTTGTCTGGATTGAGCTTTTTACATGAAATTATTTACACACTTTATGAACAGATTTTGGAAAGCTCTTTCACTTTGCATTGGAAACACTACATTTCAAGCCGACCACTTCTCCCTGCTCACAGCTGGAAACGCACCGCTCGTTTTTAACCCTCTGCTGCCATCTACTGGACGTTTTCGGTTACAACGTCCTCATGTACTTTTAGAAGTCATACAGCACCAGTTTGTAGGACTTTCAAGGTAGAATGAACCACCTCGTACCCCCCCAACGACACCAGCTATCTTTTTTTGTACCCCCACTGCCTAATTACTTTTACTGGGCTCCAATCTTTAAGTCAGAAGAATGTCAACCGATTTTTGTACCTCATTACAAAACAAACCCCAAGCTAACCCCAGACTTACTGCAAGGTGGCACCTGCTGTTTAGGTTAGGAACTGCATCTAACCCCAAGCTAACCCCAGACTTACTGAAAGCTGGCACCTGCTGTTTAGGTTAGGAACTGCATCTAACCCCAAGCTAACCCCAGACTTACTGAAAGCTGGCACCTGCTGTTTAGGTTAGGAACTGCATCTAACCCCAAGCTAACCCCAGACTTACTGCAAGGTGGCACCTGCTGTTTAGGTTAGGAACTGCATCTAACCCCAAGCTAACCCCAGACTTACTGAAAGCTGGCACCTGCTGTTTAGGTTAGGAACTGCATCTAACCCCACATGAAATTAAGAAACCCAAATGAAAGGGCACATTTTCTGCATAATTGCACAGCTTGTAACCCTTGTAACCAATCATGGCTACATCTCTGTAGCAAGCTTTAGGAGCTGAGAAATCGATCCAAGTTTGAATTAGGGCCTGTTTATGTAGCTGCAGACAGTTCTCTTGTCCTTTATGTTCCACGTTTCCTTAATCTTAACCATCACCTAATCCCTAATTACTCTAACCCCAACCTCAATAAACCTAATCTTAACCATCACCTAATCCCTAATTACTCTAACCCCAACCTCAATAAACCTAATCTTAACCATAACCTCATTCCTAATTATTCCAACCCCAACCTCAATAAGCCTAATCTTAACCATAACCGAATCCCTAATTACTCTAACCCCAACCTCAATAGACTCATCTCAACGATGACCTTACCCCAATTATTTACCATGACCCAACCCCTAATTACTCTAACCCTAAGCTTAATAAACCTAATTTCAACCCAATTCCCAATTATTCCAACCCCAACCACAATAAACTCCATTTCAACCATAACCCAACTCCCAATTATTCTAACCCTAATCCTAATAAACCTTCCAACTAGAACCTAACCTTCATTTACACTGTCCCCAATCACAATAAATGAAATTTCAATTATAGTTCAGTCCATAATTATATCAACTCTAACCTTAATAAACCTAATTACAACTTCAACCCAATTTCCAAGTACTTTAAATTCAATACACTGAAGCTCTACTACAACCTAATCTTTGATCATCCTAGCCCTGACCCCAAATAAACTGAATTTTAACCGCAATCTAATCACCCATCATCCTAACCCCAATTTAGATTAAAACTAGACTGACTACAACCCACCCTACCTACAATTAATTCAACTTCGACCTCAATAGATATATTTCTAACCCTGACCTACCTTAACCACCTTGACCATAAATTATACAATATAATTGATTGACCTAAAACATAATTTAAAATGGAAACCCCCAAAATCAATCGATATCCTATGTAATATTAATGAAATAAAAAAGGAATAAGGAAAAAAAGGTTATACCACAAGAGGGACACCTGAGGGCGCCACAGTCAACATGAAGTCCTCGAGGATGTTTGGGTATGGATATGGACGTTTGTGTAATATTTTTTGCCACAAGCAAACCAAGAATACACACCGTAGAGAAGTTTAAAGAGCCAAGCGCGCTGAGAACACGACGGTAAACACTTTACAACATGTGTACATAACTAAACATATACTAACACCTAACTACCAGTTTATTAACAATGAATTAATACATCGACTGATAGTGAGTGCATCATGAATTATTGATGAATTAATGATATGTATACATTAACAAATTAATGAGTGACATATGAATAGACTAGGGTTAAATTGGGCCTATTCGGTGCGTACTCTCTCTTAAGCTGGGAAGCCTCGACTTCCCGGCTTGACGGAATCCTAAGGCACCGCTCATTTTTGATCCTCTGCTGCCATCTTTTGGAATAGTCATGCCACATCACTTAGTATGATTTCAGGTTTTTCAACAGCTCATATTCCAAAAAATACCAAACCTTGGCTACCTGATAAGTCAGAAGAATGTCAACCGAACTGTTCACATCTTGTTCAATCGATTCAGGTACTTTACTGTTCTGTTCCTTTATTTTTTATTGTTATTTTTTAACATTACACACACTGCCAATTGCCTGTGTGTGTGTGTGTGTGTGTGTGTGTGTGTCTGTGTCTGTGTCTGTGTGTGTGTGTGTGTGTGTGTGTGTCCACGTACTCGGCCCATGAATCTCATTCTGATACCAGGGGTTACCATTCGTGTTCTTGAACGATTATTGCATTTTTGTGCTTATCATATGTTTTGTTTTGTTTTTTTTGTGTGTGTGTTGTGTGTCATAGGTTCGTGGTCTCGTGGATGTGTGGGTCGTGTGCTGCCCACCTCGGCCACGGACGGATCTTCTGCTCCAAGTCTGACTCGGATCATGTCCTGCTGAAATAAATAAATAAAAGGTAGGCAAATAGTTAGACATACACATGGATTGATGGATGCTTTACTGATCCCCAAGGAAATAAAAGTCCCTGTGGTACAATACAACACACATCATTGACATTACAAACCAGCAAAAAGGACATGTTTGAGTTTCAACCAATGGGATTCCAAACATTTGCATACGGCCAATAGGAGAGCAGACATTTGCATACTGCTACCTCCAGCCAATAGGAGAGCAAAGATTAGCATACGTCTCATTTCAATGCCACTAATTTGAATGCCGCCTCTGGTTTTAACTCTTAACCTATGAGCAAAACCCTAACCACGCCCCCAATCCAAGGCCTAACCCCAAGCTAACCCCAGACTTACTGAAAGCTGGCACCTGCTGTTTAGGTTAGGAACTGCATCTAACCCCAAGCTAACCCCAGACTTACTGAAAGCTGGCACCTGCTGTTTAGGTTAGGAACTGCATCTAACCCCAAGCTAACCCCAGACTTACTGAAAGCTGGCACCTGCTGTTTAGGTTAGGAACTGCATCTAACCCCAAGCTAACCCCAGACTTACTGAAAGCTGGCACCTGCTGTTTAGGTTAGGAACTGCATCTAACCCCAAGCTAACCCCAGACTTACTGAAAGCTGGCACCTGCTGTTTAGGTTAGGAACTGCATCTAACCCCACATGAAATTAAGAAACCCAAATGAAAGGGCACATTTTCTGCATAATTGCACAGCTTGTAACCCTTGTAACCAATCATGGCTACATCTCTGTAGCAAGCTTTAGGAGCTGAGAAATCGATCCAAGTTTGAATTAGGGCCTGTTTATGTAGCTGCAGACAGTTCTCTTGTCCTTTATGTTCCACGTTTCCTTAATCTTAACCATCACCTAATCCCTAATTACTCTAACCCCAACCTCAATAAACCTAATCTTAACCATCACCTAATCCCTAATTACTCTAACCCCAACCTCAATAAACCTAATCTTAACCATAACCTCATTCCTAATTATTCCAACCCCAACCTCAATAAGCCTAATCTTAACCATAACCTAATCCCTAATTACTCTAACCCCAACCTCAATAAACCTAATCTTAACCATCACCTAATCCCTAATTACTCTAACCCCAACCTCAATAAACCTAATCTTAACCATCACCTAATCCCTAATTACTCTAACCCCAACCTCAATAAACCTAATCTTAACCATAACCTCATTCCTAATTATTCCAACCCCAACCTCAATAAGCCTAATCTTAACCATAACCTAATCCCTAATTACTCTAACCCCAACCTCAATAGACTCATCTCAACGATGACCTTACCCCAATTATTTACCATAACCCAACCCCTAATTACTCTAACCCTAAGCTTAATAAACCTAATTTCAACCCAATTCCCAATTATTCCAACCCCAACCACAATAAACTCCATTTCAACCATAACCCAACTCCCAATTATTCTAACCCTAATCCTAATAAACCTTCCAACTAGAACCTAACCTTCATTTACACTGTCCCCAATCACAATAAATGAAATTTCAATTATAGTTCAGTCCATAATTATATCAACTCTAACCTTAATAAACCTAATTACAACTTCAACCCAATTTCCAAGTACTTTAAATTCAATACACTGAAGCTCTACTACAACCTAATCTTTGATCATCCTAGCCCTGACCCCAAATAAACTGAATTTTAACCGCAATCTAATCACCCATCATCCTAACCCCAATTTAGATTAAAACTAGACTGACTACAACCCACCCTACCTACAATTAATTCAACTTCGACCTCAATAGATATATTTCTAACCCTGACCTACCTTAACCACCTTGACCATAAATTATACAATATAATTGATTGACCTAAAACATAATTTAAAATGGAAACCCCCAAAATCAATCGATATCCTATGTAATATTAATGAAATAAAAAAGGAATAAGGAAAAAAAGGTTATACCACAAGAGGGACACCTGAGGGCGCCACAGTCAACATGAAGTCCTCGAGGATGTTTGGGTATGGATATGGACGTTTGTGTAATATTTTTTGCCACAAGCAAACCAAGAATACACACCGTAGAGAAGTTTAAAGAGCCAAGCGCGCTGAGAACACGACGGTAAACACTTTACAACATGTGTACATAACTAAACATATACTAACACCTAACTACCAGTTTATTAACAATGAATTAATACATCGACTGATAGTGAGTGCATCATGAATTATTGATGAATTAATGATATGTATACATTAACAAATTAATGAGTGACATATGAATAGACTAGGGTTAAATTGGGCCTATTCGGTGCGTACTCTCTCTTAAGCTGGGAAGCCTCGACTTCCCGGCTTGACGGAATCCTAAGGCACCGCTCATTTTTGATCCTCTGCTGCCATCTTTTGGAATAGTCATGCCACATCACTTAGTATGATTTCAGGTTTTTCAACAGCTCGTATTCCAAAAAATACCAAACCTTGGCTACCTGATAAGTCAGAAGAATGTCAACCGAACTGTTCACATCTTGTTCAATCGATTCAGGTACTTTACTGTTCTGTTCCTTTATTTTTTATTGTTATTTTTTAACATTACACACACTGCCAATTGCCTGTGTGTGTGTGTGTGTGTGTGTGTGTGTGTGTGTGTGTCTGTGTCTGTGTCTGTGTGTGTGTGTGTGTGTGTGTGTGTCCACGTACTCGGCCCATGAATCTCATTCTGATACCAGGGGTTACCATTCGTGTTCTTGAACGATTATTGCATTTTTGTGCTTATCATATGTTTTGTTTTGTTTTTTTTGTGTGTGTGTTGTGTGTCATAGGTTCGTGGTCTCGTGGATGTGTGGGTCGTGTGCTGCCCACCTCGGCCACGGACGGATCTTCTGCTCCAAGTCTGACTCGGATCATGTCCTGCTGAAATAAATAAATAAAAGGTAGGCAAATAGTTAGACATACACATGGATTGATGGATGCTTTACTGATCCCCAAGGAAATAAAAGTCCCTGTGGTACAATACAACACACATCATTGACATTACAAACCAGCAAAAAGGACATGTTTGAGTTTCAACCAATGGGATTCCAAACATTTGCATACGGCCAATAGGAGAGCAGACATTTGCATACTGCTACCTCCAGCCAATAGGAGAGCAAAGATTAGCATACGTCTCATTTCAATGCCACTAATTTGAATGCCGCCTCTGGTTTTAACTCTTAACCCTATGAGCAAAACCCTAACCACGCCCCCAATCCAAGGCCTAACCCCAAGCTAACCCCAGACTTACTGAAAGCTGGCACCTGCTGTTTAGGTTAGGAACTGCATCTAACCCCACATGAAATTAAGAAACCCAAATGAAAGGGCACATTTTCTGCATAATTGCACAGCTTGTAACCCTTGTAACCAATCATGGCTACATCTCTGTAGCAAGCTTTAGGAGCTGAGAAATCGATCCAAGTTTGAATTAGGGCCTGTTTATGTAGCTGCAGACAGTTCTCTTGTCCTTTATGTTCCACGTTTCCTTAATTTTAACCATAACCTAATCCCTAATTATTCTAACCCCAACCTCAATAAACCTAATCTTAACCATTACCTAATCCCTAATTATTCTAACCCCAACCTCAATAAACCTAATCTTAACCATTACCTAATCCCTAATTACTCTAACCCCAACCTCAATAAACCTAATCTTAACCATTACCTAATCCCTAATTACTCTAACCCCAACCTCAATAAACCTAATCTTAACCATAACCTCATTCCTAATTATTCCAACCCCAACCTCAATAAGCCTAATCTTAACCATAACCTAATCCCTAATTACTCTAACCCCAACCTCAATAAACCTAATCTTAACCATTACCTAATCCCTAATTACTCTAACCCCAACCTCAATAAACCTAATCTTAACCATAACCTAATCTTAACCATCACCTAATCCCTAATTACTCTAACCCCAACCTCAATAAACCTAATCTTAACCATCACCTAATCCCTAATTACTCTAACCCCAACCTCAATAAACCTAATCTTAACCATAACCTCATTTCTAATTATTCCAACCCCAACCTCAATAAGCCTAATCTTAACCATAACCTAATCCCTAATTATTCTAACCCCAACCTCAATAGACTCATCTCAACGATGACCTTACCCCAATTATTTACCATAACCCAACCCCTAATTACTCTAACCCTAAGCTTAATAAACCTAATTTCAACCCAATTCCCAATTATTCCCGTATCTCGGACGCCTTTAGGACCAGGGTCACGGGGCTCCGATATGTCGCTCGTGCCTACGCGCGGTCCGTCGTACTCTGGTCCGGTGGGCCTACGACATCCGGTTCCCTCGCGGGACCTCCGCACGTCGTCTGGGGCCTGACGACTACTCGCGTACGCGTCGGGGCCCGTGTCTCGGCCGCCTTTCGGACCACGGTGACGGGGCTCCGATATGTCGCTCGTGGCCGGGCCCCCTCCGACGTGCTCGGTTTCGGTGCGCCTACGTCCTACGGTTCCGCCGCGGGACCCCGAAACGTGGTTTTTTGGGCCTACTCGCGTACGCGTCGGGGGCCCGTATCTCGGCCGTCTTTCCACGCGGGACCGCGGGGCTCCGATATGTCGCTGGTAGGTTGGACCTGCACGCCCTGTGCGATTTTGGAGGTCCTACGACGTTTCTTCGAATTTTCCCGATTATTTGACTGAGTGTAGACTAGGGTCAGATCGGCCGCATTCTCTTAATCCGGGAACCTTGCACCATATGGTCGCTGCTTCCCGGCTTAAGGATCTGACCTCTGCAGGGCATGTTCGGAACTGCATCGACATTAAGAAAAGGAAATAAGAAACCCGATGAAACGGCACATTTTCCAGTGTTAGTGCACAGCTTGAAGTTTGTTCTTCTGACCAATCGTTGCTACATCTATGCTGTAGCAGCCTCAAGAGCTGAGAAATCCCATTTTGAATGAATTAAAAGTCAATCGGCGTCTATCCCAGTGGGTTCGGACACCAGCTCTGAATATCCTTCATGAACATAATATCATTGTATGTTGTGTTTGTCTGGATTGAGCTTTTTACATGAAATTATTTACACACTTTATGAACAGATTTTGGAAAGCTCTTTCACTTTGCATTGGAAACACTACATTTCAAGCCGACCACTTCTCCCTGCTCACAGCTGGAAACGCACCGCTCGTTTTTAACCCTCTGCTGCCATCTACTGGACGTTTTCGGTTACAACGTCCTCATGTACTTTTAGAAGTCATACAGCACCAGTTTGTAGGACTTTCAAGGTAGAATGAACCACCTCGTACCCCCCCAACGACACCAGCTATCTTTTTTTGTACCCCCACTGCCTAATTACTTTTACTGGGCTCCAATCTTTAAGTCAGAAGAATGTCAACCGATTTTTGTACCTCATTACAAAACAAACCCCAAGCTAACCCCAGACTTACTGCAAGGTGGCACCTGCTGTTTAGGTTAGGAACTGCATCTAACCCCAAGCTAACCCCAGACTTACTGAAAGCTGGCACCTGCTGTTTAGGTTAGGAACTGCATCTAACCCCAAGCTAACCCCAGACTTACTGAAAGCTGGCACCTGCTGTTTAGGTTAGGAACTGCATCTAACCCCAAGCTAACCCCAGACTTACTGCAAGGTGGCACCTGCTGTTTAGGTTAGGAACTGCATCTAACCCCAAGCTAACCCCAGACTTACTGAAAGCTGGCACCTGCTGTTTAGGTTAGGAACTGCATCTAACCCCACATGAAATTAAGAAACCCAAATGAAAGGGCACATTTTCTGCATAATTGCACAGCTTGTAACCCTTGTAACCAATCATGGCTACATCTCTGTAGCAAGCTTTAGGAGCTGAGAAATCGATCCAAGTTTGAATTAGGGCCTGTTTATGTAGCTGCAGACAGTTCTCTTGTCCTTTATGTTCCACGTTTCCTTAATCTTAACCATCACCTAATCCCTAATTACTCTAACCCCAACCTCAATAAACCTAATCTTAACCATCACCTAATCCCTAATTACTCTAACCCCAACCTCAATAAACCTAATCTTAACCATAACCTCATTCCTAATTATTCCAACCCCAACCTCAATAAGCCTAATCTTAACCATAACCGAATCCCTAATTACTCTAACCCCAACCTCAATAGACTCATCTCAACGATGACCTTACCCCAATTATTTACCATGACCCAACCCCTAATTACTCTAACCCTAAGCTTAATAAACCTAATTTCAACCCAATTCCCAATTATTCCAACCCCAACCACAATAAACTCCATTTCAACCATAACCCAACTCCCAATTATTCTAACCCTAATCCTAATAAACCTTCCAACTAGAACCTAACCTTCATTTACACTGTCCCCAATCACAATAAATGAAATTTCAATTATAGTTCAGTCCATAATTATATCAACTCTAACCTTAATAAACCTAATTACAACTTCAACCCAATTTCCAAGTACTTTAAATTCAATACACTGAAGCTCTACTACAACCTAATCTTTGATCATCCTAGCCCTGACCCCAAATAAACTGAATTTTAACCGCAATCTAATCACCCATCATCCTAACCCCAATTTAGATTAAAACTAGACTGACTACAACCCACCCTACCTACAATTAATTCAACTTCGACCTCAATAGATATATTTCTAACCCTGACCTACCTTAACCACCTTGACCATAAATTATACAATATAATTGATTGACCTAAAACATAATTTAAAATGGAAACCCCCAAAATCAATCGATATCCTATGTAATATTAATGAAATAAAAAAGGAATAAGGAAAAAAAGGTTATACCACAAGAGGGACACCTGAGGGCGCCACAGTCAACATGAAGTCCTCGAGGATGTTTGGGTATGGATATGGACGTTTGTGTAATATTTTTTGCCACAAGCAAACCAAGAATACACACCGTAGAGAAGTTTAAAGAGCCAAGCGCGCTGAGAACACGACGGTAAACACTTTACAACATGTGTACATAACTAAACATATACTAACACCTAACTACCAGTTTATTAACAATGAATTAATACATCGACTGATAGTGAGTGCATCATGAATTATTGATGAATTAATGATATGTATACATTAACAAATTAATGAGTGACATATGAATAGACTAGGGTTAAATTGGGCCTATTCGGTGCGTACTCTCTCTTAAGCTGGGAAGCCTCGACTTCCCGGCTTGACGGAATCCTAAGGCACCGCTCATTTTTGATCCTCTGCTGCCATCTTTTGGAATAGTCATGCCACATCACTTAGTATGATTTCAGGTTTTTCAACAGCTCATATTCCAAAAAATACCAAACCTTGGCTACCTGATAAGTCAGAAGAATGTCAACCGAACTGTTCACATCTTGTTCAATCGATTCAGGTACTTTACTGTTCTGTTCCTTTATTTTTTATTGTTATTTTTTAACATTACACACACTGCCAATTGCCTGTGTGTGTGTGTGTGTGTGTGTGTGTGTGTCTGTGTCTGTGTCTGTGTGTGTGTGTGTGTGTGTGTGTGTCCACGTACTCGGCCCATGAATCTCATTCTGATACCAGGGGTTACCATTCGTGTTCTTGAACGATTATTGCATTTTTGTGCTTATCATATGTTTTGTTTTGTTTTTTTTGTGTGTGTGTTGTGTGTCATAGGTTCGTGGTCTCGTGGATGTGTGGGTCGTGTGCTGCCCACCTCGGCCACGGACGGATCTTCTGCTCCAAGTCTGACTCGGATCATGTCCTGCTGAAATAAATAAATAAAAGGTAGGCAAATAGTTAGACATACACATGGATTGATGGATGCTTTACTGATCCCCAAGGAAATAAAAGTCCCTGTGGTACAATACAACACACATCATTGACATTACAAACCAGCAAAAAGGACATGTTTGAGTTTCAACCAATGGGATTCCAAACATTTGCATACGGCCAATAGGAGAGCAGACATTTGCATACTGCTACCTCCAGCCAATAGGAGAGCAAAGATTAGCATACGTCTCATTTCAATGCCACTAATTTGAATGCCGCCTCTGGTTTTAACTCTTAACCTATGAGCAAAACCCTAACCACGCCCCCAATCCAAGGCCTAACCCCAAGCTAACCCCAGACTTACTGAAAGCTGGCACCTGCTGTTTAGGTTAGGAACTGCATCTAACCCCAAGCTAACCCCAGACTTACTGAAAGCTGGCACCTGCTGTTTAGGTTAGGAACTGCATCTAACCCCAAGCTAACCCCAGACTTACTGAAAGCTGGCACCTGCTGTTTAGGTTAGGAACTGCATCTAACCCCAAGCTAACCCCAGACTTACTGAAAGCTGGCACCTGCTGTTTAGGTTAGGAACTGCATCTAACCCCAAGCTAACCCCAGACTTACTGAAAGCTGGCACCTGCTGTTTAGGTTAGGAACTGCATCTAACCCCACATGAAATTAAGAAACCCAAATGAAAGGGCACATTTTCTGCATAATTGCACAGCTTGTAACCCTTGTAACCAATCATGGCTACATCTCTGTAGCAAGCTTTAGGAGCTGAGAAATCGATCCAAGTTTGAATTAGGGCCTGTTTATGTAGCTGCAGACAGTTCTCTTGTCCTTTATGTTCCACGTTTCCTTAATCTTAACCATCACCTAATCCCTAATTACTCTAACCCCAACCTCAATAAACCTAATCTTAACCATCACCTAATCCCTAATTACTCTAACCCCAACCTCAATAAACCTAATCTTAACCATAACCTCATTCCTAATTATTCCAACCCCAACCTCAATAAGCCTAATCTTAACCATAACCTAATCCCTAATTACTCTAACCCCAACCTCAATAAACCTAATCTTAACCATCACCTAATCCCTAATTACTCTAACCCCAACCTCAATAAACCTAATCTTAACCATCACCTAATCCCTAATTACTCTAACCCCAACCTCAATAAACCTAATCTTAACCATAACCTCATTCCTAATTATTCCAACCCCAACCTCAATAAGCCTAATCTTAACCATAACCTAATCCCTAATTACTCTAACCCCAACCTCAATAGACTCATCTCAACGATGACCTTACCCCAATTATTTACCATAACCCAACCCCTAATTACTCTAACCCTAAGCTTAATAAACCTAATTTCAACCCAATTCCCAATTATTCCAACCCCAACCACAATAAACTCCATTTCAACCATAACCCAACTCCCAATTATTCTAACCCTAATCCTAATAAACCTTCCAACTAGAACCTAACCTTCATTTACACTGTCCCCAATCACAATAAATGAAATTTCAATTATAGTTCAGTCCATAATTATATCAACTCTAACCTTAATAAACCTAATTACAACTTCAACCCAATTTCCAAGTACTTTAAATTCAATACACTGAAGCTCTACTACAACCTAATCTTTGATCATCCTAGCCCTGACCCCAAATAAACTGAATTTTAACCGCAATCTAATCACCCATCATCCTAACCCCAATTTAGATTAAAACTAGACTGACTACAACCCACCCTACCTACAATTAATTCAACTTCGACCTCAATAGATATATTTCTAACCCTGACCTACCTTAACCACCTTGACCATAAATTATACAATATAATTGATTGACCTAAAACATAATTTAAAATGGAAACCCCCAAAATCAATCGATATCCTATGTAATATTAATGAAATAAAAAAGGAATAAGGAAAAAAAGGTTATACCACAAGAGGGACACCTGAGGGCGCCACAGTCAACATGAAGTCCTCGAGGATGTTTGGGTATGGATATGGACGTTTGTGTAATATTTTTTGCCACAAGCAAACCAAGAATACACACCGTAGAGAAGTTTAAAGAGCCAAGCGCGCTGAGAACACGACGGTAAACACTTTACAACATGTGTACATAACTAAACATATACTAACACCTAACTACCAGTTTATTAACAATGAATTAATACATCGACTGATAGTGAGTGCATCATGAATTATTGATGAATTAATGATATGTATACATTAACAAATTAATGAGTGACATATGAATAGACTAGGGTTAAATTGGGCCTATTCGGTGCGTACTCTCTCTTAAGCTGGGAAGCCTCGACTTCCCGGCTTGACGGAATCCTAAGGCACCGCTCATTTTTGATCCTCTGCTGCCATCTTTTGGAATAGTCATGCCACATCACTTAGTATGATTTCAGGTTTTTCAACAGCTCGTATTCCAAAAAATACCAAACCTTGGCTACCTGATAAGTCAGAAGAATGTCAACCGAACTGTTCACATCTTGTTCAATCGATTCAGGTACTTTACTGTTCTGTTCCTTTATTTTTTATTGTTATTTTTTAACATTACACACACTGCCAATTGCCTGTGTGTGTGTGTGTGTGTGTGTGTGTGTGTGTGTGTGTGTGTCTGTGTCTGTGTCTGTGTGTGTGTGTGTGTGTGTGTGTGTCCACGTACTCGGCCCATGAATCTCATTCTGATACCAGGGGTTACCATTCGTGTTCTTGAACGATTATTGCATTTTTGTGCTTATCATATGTTTTGTTTTGTTTTTTTTGTGTGTGTGTTGTGTGTCATAGGTTCGTGGTCTCGTGGATGTGTGGGTCGTGTGCTGCCCACCTCGGCCACGGACGGATCTTCTGCTCCAAGTCTGACTCGGATCATGTCCTGCTGAAATAAATAAATAAAAGGTAGGCAAATAGTTAGACATACACATGGATTGATGGATGCTTTACTGATCCCCAAGGAAATAAAAGTCCCTGTGGTACAATACAACACACATCATTGACATTACAAACCAGCAAAAAGGACATGTTTGAGTTTCAACCAATGGGATTCCAAACATTTGCATACGGCCAATAGGAGAGCAGACATTTGCATACTGCTACCTCCAGCCAATAGGAGAGCAAAGATTAGCATACGTCTCATTTCAATGCCACTAATTTGAATGCCGCCTCTGGTTTTAACTCTTAACCTATGAGCAAAACCCTAACCACGCCCCCAATCCAAGGCCTAACCCCAAGCTAACCCCAGACTTACTGAAAGCTGGCACCTGCTGTTTAGGTTAGGAACTGCATCTAACCCCAAGCTAACCCCAGACTTACTGAAAGCTGGCACCTGCTGTTTAGGTTAGGAACTGCATCTAACCCCAAGCTAACCCCAGACTTACTGAAAGCTGGCACCTGCTGTTTAGGTTAGGAACTGCATCTAACCCCAAGCTAACCCCAGACTTACTGAAAGCTGGCACCTGCTGTTTAGGTTAGGAACTGCATCTAACCCCAAGCTAACCCCAGACTTACTGAAAGCTGGCACCTGCTGTTTAGGTTAGGAACTGCATCTAACCCCACATGAAATTAAGAAACCCAAATGAAAGGGCACATTTTCTGCATAATTGCACAGCTTGTAACCCTTGTAACCAATCATGGCTACATCTCTGTAGCAAGCTTTAGGAGCTGAGAAATCGATCCAAGTTTGAATTAGGGCCTGTTTATGTAGCTGCAGACAGTTCTCTTGTCCTTTATGTTCCACGTTTCCTTAATCTTAACCATCACCTAATCCCTAATTACTCTAACCCCAACCTCAATAAACCTAATCTTAACCATCACCTAATCCCTAATTACTCTAACCCCAACCTCAATAAACCTAATCTTAACCATAACCTCATTCCTAATTATTCCAACCCCAACCTCAATAAGCCTAATCTTAACCATAACCTAATCCCTAATTACTCTAACCCCAACCTCAATAAACCTAATCTTAACCATCACCTAATCCCTAATTACTCTAACCCCAACCTCAATAAACCTAATCTTAACCATCACCTAATCCCTAATTACTCTAACCCCAACCTCAATAAACCTAATCTTAACCATAACCTCATTCCTAATTATTCCAACCCCAACCTCAATAAGCCTAATCTTAACCATAACCTAATCCCTAATTACTCTAACCCCAACCTCAATAGACTCATCTCAACGATGACCTTACCCCAATTATTTACCATAACCCAACCCCTAATTACTCTAACCCTAAGCTTAATAAACCTAATTTCAACCCAATTCCCAATTATTCCAACCCCAACCACAATAAACTCCATTTCAACCATAACCCAACTCCCAATTATTCTAACCCTAATCCTAATAAACCTTCCAACTAGAACCTAACCTTCATTTACACTGTCCCCAATCACAATAAATGAAATTTCAATTATAGTTCAGTCCATAATTATATCAACTCTAACCTTAATAAACCTAATTACAACTTCAACCCAATTTCCAAGTACTTTAAATTCAATACACTGAAGCTCTACTACAACCTAATCTTTGATCATCCTAGCCCTGACCCCAAATAAACTGAATTTTAACCGCAATCTAATCACCCATCATCCTAACCCCAATTTAGATTAAAACTAGACTGACTACAACCCACCCTACCTACAATTAATTCAACTTCGACCTCAATAGATATATTTCTAACCCTGACCTACCTTAACCACCTTGACCATAAATTATACAATATAATTGATTGACCTAAAACATAATTTAAAATGGAAACCCCCAAAATAAATCGATATCCTATGTAATATTAATGAAATAAAAAAGGAATAAGGAAAAAAAGGTTATACCACAAGAGGGACACCTGAGGGCGCCACAGTCAACATGAAGTCCTCGAGGATGTTTGGGTATGGATATGGACGTTTGTGTAATATTTTTTGCCACAAGCAAACCAAGAATACACACCGTAGAGAAGTTTAAAGAGCCAAGCGCGCTGAGAACACGACGGTAAACACTTTACAACATGTGTACATAACTAAACATATACTAACACCTAACTACCAGTTTATTAACAATGAATTAATACATCGACTGATAGTGAGTGCATCATGAATTATTGATGAATTAATGATATGTATACATTAACAAATTAATGAGTGACATATGAATAGACTAGGGTTAAATTGGGCCTATTCGGTGCGTACTCTCTCTTAAGCTGGGAAGCCTCGACTTCCCGGCTTGACGGAATCCTAAGGCACCGCTCATTTTTGATCCTCTGCTGCCATCTTTTGGAATAGTCATGCCACATCACTTAGTATGATTTCAGGTTTTTCAACAGCTCGTATTCCAAAAAATACCAAACCTTGGCTACCTGATAAGTCAGAAGAATGTCAACCGAACTGTTCACATCTTGTTCAATCGATTCAGGTACTTTACTGTTCTGTTCCTTTATTTTTTATTGTTATTTTTTAACATTACACACACTGCCAATTGCCTGTGTGTGTGTGTGTGTGTGTGTGTGTGTGTGTGTGTGTGTGTCTGTGTCTGTGTCTGTGTGTGTGTGTGTGTGTGTGTGTGTCCACGTACTCGGCCCATGAATCTCATTCTGATACCAGGGGTTACCATTCGTGTTCTTGAACGATTATTGCATTTTTGTGCTTATCATATGTTTTGTTTTGTTTTTTTTGTGTGTGTGTTGTGTGTCATAGGTTCGTGGTCTCGTGGATGTGTGGGTCGTGTGCTGCCCACCTCGGCCACGGACGGATCTTCTGCTCCAAGTCTGACTCGGATCATGTCCTGCTGAAATAAATAAATAAAAGGTAGGCAAATAGTTAGACATACACATGGATTGATGGATGCTTTACTGATCCCCAAGGAAATAAAAGTCCCTGTGGTACAATACAACACACATCATTGACATTACAAACCAGCAAAAAGGACATGTTTGAGTTTCAACCAATGGGATTCCAAACATTTGCATACGGCCAATAGGAGAGCAGACATTTGCATACTGCTACCTCCAGCCAATAGGAGAGCAAAGATTAGCATACGTCTCATTTCAATGCCACTAATTTGAATGCCGCCTCTGGTTTTAACTCTTAACCTAACCCTAACCCTAACCCTAACCCTAACCCTAACCCTAACCCTAACCCCAGACTTACTGAAAGCTGGCACCTGCTGTTTAGGTTAGGAACTGCATCTAACCCCAAGCTAACCCCAGACTTACTGAAAGCTGGCACCTGCTGTTTAGGTTAGGAACTGCATCTAACCCCAAGCTAACCCCAGACTTACTGAAAGCTGGCACCTGCTGTTTAGGTTAGGAACTGCATCTAACCCCACATGAAATTAAGAAACCCAAATGAAAGGGCACATTTTCTGCATAATTGCACAGCTTGTAACCCTTGTAACCAATCATGGCTACATCTCTGTAGCAAGCTTTAGGAGCTGAGAAATCGATCCAAGTTTGAATTAGGGCCTGTTTATGTAGCTGCAGACAGTTCTCTTGTCCTTTATGTTCCACGTTTCCTTAATCTTAACCATCACCTAATCCCTAATTACTCTAACCCCAACCTCAATAAACCTAATCTTAACCATCACCTAATCCCTAATTACTCTAACCCCAACCTCAATAAACCTAATCTTAACCATAACCTCATTCCTAATTATTCCAACCCCAACCTCAATAAGCCTAATCTTAACCATAACCTAATCCCTAATTACTCTAACCCCAACCTCAATAAACCTAATCTTAACCATCACCTAATCCCTAATTACTCTAACCCCAACCTCAATAAACCTAATCTTAACCATCACCTAATCCCTAATTACTCTAACCCCAACCTCAATAAACCTAATCTTAACCATAACCTCATTCCTAATTATTCCAACCCCAACCTCAATAAGCCTAATCTTAACCATAACCTAATCCCTAATTACTCTAACCCCAACCTCAATAGACTCATCTCAACGATGACCTTACCCCAATTATTTACCATAACCCAACCCCTAATTACTCTAACCCTAAGCTTAATAAACCTAATTTCAACCCAATTCCCAATTATTCCAACCCCAACCACAATAAACTCCATTTCAACCATAACCCAACTCCCAATTATTCTAACCCTAATCCTAATAAACCTTCCAACTAGAACCTAACCTTCATTTACACTGTCCCCAATCACAATAAATGAAATTTCAATTATAGTTCAGTCCATAATTATATCAACTCTAACCTTAATAAACCTAATTACAACTTCAACCCAATTTCCAAGTACTTTAAATTCAATACACTGAAGCTCTACTACAACCTAATCTTTGATCATCCTAGCCCTGACCCCAAATAAACTGAATTTTAACCGCAATCTAATCACCCATCATCCTAACCCCAATTTAGATTAAAACTAGACTGACTACAACCCACCCTACCTACAATTAATTCAACTTCGACCTCAATAGATATATTTCTAACCCTGACCTACCTTAACCACCTTGACCATAAATTATACAATATAATTGATTGACCTAAAACATAATTTAAAATGGAAACCCCCAAAATAAATCGATATCCTATGTAATATTAATGAAATAAAAAAGGAATAAGGAAAAAAAGGTTATACCACAAGAGGGACACCTGAGGGCGCCACAGTCAACATGAAGTCCTCGAGGATGTTTGGGTATGGATATGGACGTTTGTGTAATATTTTTTGCCACAAGCAAACCAAGAATACACACCGTAGAGAAGTTTAAAGAGCCAAGCGCGCTGAGAACACGACGGTAAACACTTTACAACATGTGTACATAACTAAACATATACTAACACCTAACTACCAGTTTATTAACAATGAATTAATACATCGACTGATAGTGAGTGCATCATGAATTATTGATGAATTAATGATATGTATACATTAACAAATTAATGAGTGACATATGAATAGACTAGGGTTAAATTGGGCCTATTCGGTGCGTACTCTCTCTTAAGCTGGGAAGCCTCGACTTCCCGGCTTGACGGAATCCTAAGGCACCGCTCATTTTTGATCCTCTGCTGCCATCTTTTGGAATAGTCATGCCACATCACTTAGTATGATTTCAGGTTTTTCAACAGCTCGTATTCCAAAAAATACCAAACCTTGGCTACCTGATAAGTCAGAAGAATGTCAACCGAACTGTTCACATCTTGTTCAATCGATTCAGGTACTTTACTGTTCTGTTCCTTTATTTTTTATTGTTATTTTTTAACATTACACACACTGCCAATTGCCTGTGTGTGTGTGTGTGTGTGTGTGTGTGTGTGTGTGTGTGTGTCTGTGTCTGTGTCTGTGTGTGTGTGTGTGTGTGTGTGTGTCCACGTACTCGGCCCATGAATCTCATTCTGATACCAGGGGTTACCATTCGTGTTCTTGAACGATTATTGCATTTTTGTGCTTATCATATGTTTTGTTTTGTTTTTTTTGTGTGTGTGTTGTGTGTCATAGGTTCGTGGTCTCGTGGATGTGTGGGTCGTGTGCTGCCCACCTCGGCCACGGACGGATCTTCTGCTCCAAGTCTGACTCGGATCATGTCCTGCTGAAATAAATAAATAAAAGGTAGGCAAATAGTTAGACATACACATGGATTGATGGATGCTTTACTGATCCCCAAGGAAATAAAAGTCCCTGTGGTACAATACAACACACATCATTGACATTACAAACCAGCAAAAAGGACATGTTTGAGTTTCAACCAATGGGATTCCAAACATTTGCATACGGCCAATAGGAGAGCAGACATTTGCATACTGCTACCTCCAGCCAATAGGAGAGCAAAGATTAGCATACGTCTCATTTCAATGCCACTAATTTGAATGCCGCCTCTGGTTTTAACTCTTAACCTAACCCTAACCCTAACCCTAACCCTAACCCTAACCCTAACCCTAACCCTAACCCTAACCCTAACCCATAAACCTAATCTTAACCATCACCTAATCCCTAATTACTCTAACCCCAACCTCAATAAACCTAATCTTAACCATAACCTTATTCGTAATTATTCCAACCCCAACCTCAATAAGCCTAATCTTAACCATAACCTAATCCCTAATTACTCTAACCCCAACCTCAATAGACTCATCTCAACGATGACCTTACCCCAATTATTTACCATAACCCAACCCCTAATTACTCTAACCCTAAGCTTAATAAACCTAATTTCAACCCAATTCCCAATTATTCCAACCCCAACCACAATAAACTCCATTTCAACCATAACCCAACTCCCAATTATTCTAACCCTAATCCTAATAAACCTTCCAACTAGAACCTAACCTTCATTTACACTGTCCCCAATCACAATAAATGAAATTTCAATTATAGTTCAGTCCATAATTATATCAACTCTAACCTTAATAAACCTAATTACAACTTCAACCCAATTTCCAAGTACTTTAAATTCAATACACTGAAGCTCTACTACAACCTAATCTTTGATCATCCTAGCCCTGACCCCAAATAAACTGAATTTTAACCGCAATCTAATCACCCATCATCCTAACCCCAATTTAGATTAAAACTAGACTGACTACAACCCACCCTACCTACAATTAATTCAACTTCGACCTCAATAGATATATTTCTAACCCTGACCTACCTTAACCACCTTGACCATAAATTATACAATATAATTGATTGACCTAAAACATAATTTAAAATGGAAACCCCCAAAATAAATCGATATCCTATGTAATATTAATGAAATAAAAAAGGAATAAGGAAAAAAAGGTTATACCACAAGAGGGACACCTGAGGGCGCCACAGTCAACATGAAGTCCTCGAGGATGTTTGGGTATGGATATGGACGTTTGTGTAATATTTTTTGCCACAAGCAAACCAAGAATACACACCGTAGAGAAGTTTAAAGAGCCAAGCGCGCTGAGAACACGACGGTAAACACTTTACAACATGTGTACATAACTAAACATATACTAACACCTAACTACCAGTTTATTAACAATGAATTAATACATCGACTGATAGTGAGTGCATCATGAATTATTGATGAATTAATGATATGTATACATTAACAAATTAATGAGTGACATATGAATAGACTAGGGTTAAATTGGGCCTATTCGGTGCGTACTCTCTCTTAAGCTGGGAAGCCTCGACTTCCCGGCTTGACGGAATCCTAAGGCACCGCTCATTTTTGATCCTCTGCTGCCATCTTTTGGAATAGTCATGCCACATCACTTAGTATGATTTCAGGTTTTTCAACAGCTCGTATTCCAAAAAATACCAAACCTTGGCTACCTGATAAGTCAGAAGAATGTCAACCGAACTGTTCACATCTTGTTCAATCGATTCAGGTACTTTACTGTTCTGTTCCTTTATTTTTTATTGTTATTTTTTAACATTACACACACTGCCAATTGCCTGTGTGTGTGTGTGTGTGTGTGTGTGTGTGTGTCTGTGTCTGTGTCTGTGTGTGTGTGTGTGTGTGTGTGTGTGTCCACGTACTCGGCCCATGAATCTCATTCTGATACCAGGGGTTACCATTCGTGTTCTTGAACGATTATTGCATTTTTGTGCTTATCATATGTTTTGTTTTGTTTTTTTTGTGTGTGTGTTGTGTGTCATAGGCAGTGTTGTGCGTGAACGAGTTCAAAAGAACGCGTTCATTGAACACGCTCATTTTTTCGTGAACGTTGAACTGAACGCAACACATTTTTAATAAAGAACTTGAACGTGAATTAGTTCACATTATGTGTCATGAACGGCAGACATCACTGTAAATGAACGTTGGAATTTGTTTTCCATTGAAAACTGAGTGACATCTGTTTTCTCTTTTGAAACGCAACGAGAGAAAGTTCCTCCCTCCTGTATTCTCGCTGGTGCCGCTTAAATCATGTATCACCAGACAGAAATGGTTTTGACATTGTGTGCGCAATGCATCGCAGTTTCCTTAAAAATAAAGTTTTTTGTGCCTTTGAGTTTTGCCTTCATTACCTTCATTCAAGAGTTTCATTTCATACGCACACATATGTATATATAATATCATATATATCAAATAATATATACATATTTCATATTATATATTCTTTTTTTAATTAAATGCTGGTAGATTTCATTGCACTAAGTATAGAACTGGTCTACCTTGTCTGTACTGCTGCAAGTTTCATCACCTGGTAAGAAACCCACAATTGCAGTGTCATGAGGAAATGTCTACAATGAGCAGTTTCAAAGAACGTATAGTGATTTCTAGCTTGTAGTGTGAAAAAAAGTATTTATTTGAATATCTCACGAAAAAAGTAAAATGAACTGAACTTTGAACTAGTTCAGAATTAAAATTGTGAACTTTGAACGTGAACTGTTCACTTTGAGCATGTATGAACTGAACTTGAACTAGTTCAGAAAAGCTGTGAACTGGCACAACACTGGTCATAGGTTCGTGGTCTCGTGGATGTGTGGGTCGTGTGCTGCCCACCTCGGCCACGGACGGATCTTCTGCTCCAAGTCTGACTCGGATCATGTCCTGCTGAAATAAATAAATAAAAGGTAGGCAAATAGTTAGACATACACATGGATTGATGGATGCTTTACTGATCCCCAAGGAAATAAAAGTCCCTGTGGTACAATACAACACACATCATTGACATTACAAACCAGCAAAAAGGACATGTTTGAGTTTCAACCAATGGGATTCCAAACATTTGCATACGGCCAATAGGAGAGCAGACATTTGCATACTGCTACCTCCAGCCAATAGGAGAGCAAAGATTAGCATACGTCTCATTTCAATGCCACTAATTTGAATGCCGCCTCTGGTTTTAACTCTTAACCTATGAGCAAAACCCTAACCACGCCCCCAATCCAAGGCCTAACCCCAAGCTAACCCCAGACTTACTGCAAGGTGGCACCTGCTGTTTAGGTTAGGAACTGCATCTAACCCCAAGCTAACCCCAGACTTACTGAAAGCTGGCACCTGCTGTTTAGGTTAGGAACTGCATCTAACCCCAAGCTAACCCCAGACTTACTGAAAGCTGGCACCTGCTGTTTAGGTTAGGAACTGCATCTAACCCCAAGCTAACCCCAGACTTACTGCAAGCTGGCACCTGCTGTTTAGGTTAGGAACTGCATCTAACCCCACATGAAATTAAGAAACCCAAATGAAAGGGCACATTTTCTCCATAATTGCACAGCTTGTAACCCTTGTAACCAATCATGGCTACATCTCTGTAGCAAGCTTTAGGAGCTGAGAAATCGATCCAAGTTTGAATTAGGGCCTGTTTATGTAGCTGCAGACAGTTCTCTTGTCCTTTATGTTCCACGTTTCCTTAATTTTAACCATAACCTAATCCCTAATTATTCTAACCCCAACCTCAATAAACCTAATCTTAACCATTACCTAATCCCTAATTACTCTAACCCCAACCTCAATAAACCTAATCTTAACCATTACCTAATCCCTAATTATTCTAACCCCAACCTCAATAAACCTAATCTTAACCATTACCTAATCCCTAATTACTCTAACCCCAACCTCAATAAACCTAATCTTAACCATTACCTAATCCCTAATTACTCTAACCCCAACCTCAATAAACCTAATCTTAACCATAACCTCATTCCTAATTATTCCAACCCCAACCTCAATAAGCCTAATCTTAACCATAACCTAATCCCTAATTACTCTAACCCCAACCTCAATAAACCTAATCTTAACCATTACCTAATCCCTAATTACTCTAACCCCAACCTCAATAAACCTAATCTTAACCATAACCTAATCTTAACCATCACCTAATCCCTAATTACTCTAACCCCAACCTCAATAAACCTAATCTTAACCATCACCTAATCCCTAATTACTCTAACCCCAACCTCAATAAACCTAATCTTAACCATAACCTCATTTCTAATTATTCCAACCCCAACCTCAATAAGCCTAATCTTAACCATAACCTAATCCCTAATTATTCTAACCCCAACCTCAATAGACTCATCTCAACGATGACCTTACCCCAATTATTTACCATAACCCAACCCCTAATTACTCTAACCCTAAGCTTAATAAACCTAATTTCAACCCAATTCCCAATTATTCCCGTATCTCGGACGCCTTTAGGACCAGGGTCACGGGGCTCCGATATGTCGCTCGTGCCTACGCGCGGTCCGTCGTACTCTGGTCCGGTGGGCCTACGACATCCGGTTCCCTCGCGGGACCTCCGCACGTCGTCTGGGGCCTGACGACTACTCGCGTACGCGTCGGGGCCCGTGTCTCGGCCGCCTTTCGGACCACGGTGACGGGGCTCCGATATGTCGCTCGTGGCCGGGCCCCCTCCGACGTGCTCGGTTTCGGTGCGCCTACGTCCTACGGTTCCGCCGCGGGACCCCGAAACGTGGTTTTTTGGGCCTACTCGCGTACGCGTCGGGGGCCCGTATCTCGGCCGTCTTTCCACGCGGGACCGCGGGGCTCCGATATGTCGCTGGTAGGTTGGACCTGCACGCCCTGTGCGATTTTGGAGGTCCTACGACGTTTCTTCGAATTTTCCCGATTATTTGACTGAGTGTAGACTAGGGTCAGATGGGCCGCATTCTCTTAATCCGGGAACCTTGCACCATATGGTCGCTGCTTCCCGGCTTAAGGATCTGACCTCTGCAGGGCATGTTCGGAACTGCATCGACATTAAGAAAAGGAAATAAGAAACCCGATGAAACGGCACATTTTCCAGTGTTAGTGCACAGCTTGAAGTTTGTTCTTCTGACCAATCGTTGCTACATCTATGCTGTAGCAGCCTCAAGAGCTGAGAAATCCCATTTTGAATGAATTAAAAGTCAATCGGCGTCTATCCCAGTGGGTTCGGACACCAGCTCTGAATATCCTTCATGAACATAATATCATTGTATGTTGTGTTTGTCTGGATTGAGCTTTTTACATGAAATTATTTACACACTTTATGAACAGATTTTGGAAAGCTCTTTCACTTTGCATTGGAAACACTACATTTCAAGCCGACCACTTCTCCCTGCTCACAGCTGGAAACGCACCGCTCGTTTTTAACCCTCTGCTGCCATCTACTGATCATTAAGATCAGTAGATGGCACTTCTCTAAGATCATTAACAGGAACATCAACAACACCCGCACTCTATTCAACGTGGTCGACAAGCTTGCAAATCCTCCAAAACAGATCACGCCAGAACTTCTGTCCACAGAGAAATGTAATGAGTTTGCTCATTTCTTCTGTGAAAAAATCAAAACTATTAGACTGACCATTAACTCCACTCAGTCAAACAATAAAACCATGCTGCCCCTACAGACACCTAAAAATAACATGACTATTATGTCACAATTTAATACAATAGACCAAAAAACTCTGGAGAAAACAGTTCAGCATCTTAAATCATCGACATGTTGTCTCGACATGCTGCCATCTGAATTTTTTAAAACTATTTTTAACTCTGTAAAAACTGATTTGCAACAAATAGTTAATGGCTCACTATCATCAGGCGTTTTCCCAAAGTCACTGAAAACAGCTGCCATTAAACCACTCCTAAAAAAGAGAACTCTGGATGCGTCTGTGTTAAACAACTACAGGCCGATCTCAAATCTTCCTTTCACAGCTAAGATCATTGAGAAAGTTGTCTACAATCAAGTCAGCAGTTTTTTGAATTCCAGTGGTTCTTTTGACAAATTTCAGTCAGGCTTTCGAGCTCACTACAGCACTGAAACGGCTCTCATAAAAGTGGTAAATGATCTACGGCTGAATAGTGACTCAGGTAAAATATCAGTTCTGGTTTTACTGGATCTTAGTGCAGCCTTCGACACTGTAGATCACAGAATACTGCTGGACAGGTTGGAAAACTGGGTTGGACTTTCCGGAACAGTCCTTAATTGGTTCAGGTCTTACTTAAAAGACTGCAGTTACTTTGTCACTATTGGCAGCTATGAATCTGACAGAGTGGCTATGACATGTGGAATCCCCCAGGGATCAGTTCTCGGACCTCTCCTGTTCAATCTTTATATGCTGCCATTAGGCCAAATGCTACAGGCTAACAACATTGATTACCATAGTTATGCAGATGACACACAGATATATCTGGCTCTCTCACCAGATGATTACAGCCCAATAGATTCACTGTGTCAGTGTTTAGAGGACATCAATAAATGGATGAGCCAGAATTTTTTACAGTTAAATAAGGACAAAACAGAGATTGTCGTGTTTGGCAACAAAGAAAAGAGGTCTAGTGTCATTGAACACCTCAGTTCCCGGGCTCTAAAAACCAAAGACCAAGTCCGAAATCTTGGCGTTCTAATAGACTCAGATCTTACATTCACCAGCCATATTAAAACCATCACCAAAACAGCCTTCTACCATCTTAGAAATATAGCCAAAATCAAGGGTCTAGTGTGCCAACAAGACCTAGAGAAGCTGATCCATGCTTTTATCTCCAGTAGGGTGGACTATTGTAATGGTCTCTTAACTGGACTTCCCAAAAAGACCATTAAACAGTTACAGCTCATTCAGAACGCTGCTGCAAGAGTTTTAACCAAGACAAAGAGAACTGAGCACATCACTCCAGTTCTAAAATCTCTACACTGGCTTCCGGTTAGTTACAGAATAGAATTTAAAGTGCTGCTACTGGTCTATAAATCACTGAATGGGTTCGGCCCAGAATACATCTCAGAAATGTTTAGAGAATATAAACCCAGTAGATCTCTTAGATCCATGGACTCAGGTCAGCTAGTAGAGCCCAGAGTCCAAACTAAACATGGTGAAGCAGCATTTAGTTGTTGGGCTGCATATAACTGGAACAGACTGCCAGGAGATATTAGATGTTCCTCAAACATAGAAATCTTTAAATCCAGGTTAAAAACTTTTATTTTTTCTTGTGCCTATGATTGAGCTCGATATTTTTACTATTACCCTCATTTTACCATATTTCTTTTAGTCTTGTTTTAATTCCATATTCTCTAAACTGTAAGGTATATTTTACTATATTTTCTTTTAGTTTTTATGTTTTATTTGCTTATTTCTCTTGTTTTAATTTCGTATTTACCAAATTGTAGGGTATATTTTACAATATTTTCTTTTAATTTTTCAAGTTCTTAATTTTTATCTCTCTTGTTTGAATTTCATGTTTTTAATTGTAACTAAATGTTTGCAAGAAGTCTTTCTGAGGTTCTAGATCTCAGGAATGTTTTAATGCTTTTAATTTTTAATTTTTCCTTATGTAAAGCACTTTGAATTGCCACTGTGTATGAAAGGTGCTATACAAATAAACTTGCCTTGCCTTGCCTTGCCTTACTGGACGTTTTCGGTTACAACGTCCTCATGTACTTTTAGAACAGTCCTACTTTGCACCAGTTTGTAGGACTTTCAAGGTAGAATGAACCACCTCGTACCCCCCCAACGACACCAGCTATCTTTTTTTGTACCCCCACTGCCTAATTACTTTTACTGGGCTCCAATCTTTAAGTCAGAAGAATGTCAACCGATTTTTGTACCTCATTACAAAACAAACCCCAAGCTAACCCCAGACTTACTGCAAAAACTGGCACCTGCTGTTTAGGTTAGGAACTGCATCTAACCCCAAGCTAACCCCAGACTTACTGAAAGCTGGCACCTGCTGTTTAGGTTAGGAACTGCATCTAACCCCAAGCTAACCCCAGACTTACTGAAAGCTGGCACCTGCTGTTTAGGTTAGGAACTGCATCTAACCCCAAGCTAACCCCAGACTTACTGAAAGCTGGCACCTGCTGTTTAGGTTAGGAACTGCATCTAACCCCAAGCTAACCCCAGACTTACTGAAAGCTGGCACCTGCTGTTTAGGTTAGGAACTGCATCTAACCCCACATGAAATTAAGAAACCCAAATGAAAGGGCACATTTTCTGCATAATTGCACAGCTTGTAACCCTTGTAACCAATCATGGCTACATCTCTGTAGCAAGCTTTAGGAGCTGAGAAATCGATCCAAGTTTGAATTAGGGCCTGTTTATGTAGCTGCAGACAGTTCTCTTGTCCTTTATGTTCCACGTTTCCTTAATCTTAACCATCACCTAATCCCTAATTACTCTAACCCCAACCTCAATAAACCTAATCTTAACCATCACC